>NC_053491.1:25987884-26202884 GCF_905171775.1 Rana temporaria
TTCCCCCCCTTACATATACTAATGTGCCACAAACAGGAAGTTAATATCACCAACCATTCCCATTTTATTAAAGCGGTGGTTCCCCCATAAAAACAACTTTTTTTTATTCCACTGGCCCCCCACATTACAATCGAATTAAGGCTCTTATTTTTTTTTTGCTGCTGTACATACCTTGATACAGCATCTTCACCCGTGCATCCGGGTTGCGAGTCCCGCGGGAGTGGGCGTTCCTCACATGTGTTTGATTGACATTTTGCCCAAAAACGAGCTCTCCCCCCGTCGCGTAAGCCGCGTCACGATTGGCGAAAGGAGCCGAACGGCGATGCGCATGCGCAGTATAGCGCCGACTCGCCGTTCGGCTCCTTTCGCCAACCGTGACGCGGCTTACGCGACAAGGGGAGCTCGTTTTTGGGAAAAATGTCAATCAAACACATGTGAGGAACGCCCACTCCCGCAGGACTCGCAACCCGGATGCACGGGTGAAGATGCTGTATCAAGGTATGTACAGCAGCAAAAAAAAAAATAAGAGCCTTAATTCGATTGTAATGTGGGGGGCCAGTGGAATAAAAAAAAGTTGTTTTTAAGGGGGAACCACCGCTTTAAGGTGTATCCATATAAATGGCCCACCCTGTACTTTACACTGTCACTGTACTAAGGACACTGGCTGGGAAGGGGGTAATATCTAGGGCAATCAATGGGTTAAATTTGTGCCAAACAATGTGTAATGTGTGCAACTTTTACTAACATATCTCTCTATTTCTTATCCCTTTGCAGGGATGAGAAACAAAGAGATTGTTCCCTCTGTACAGAGCCTTGCATTTCTAGTTGCGGGCATCTTGAGTAAGGGCAGATGATTTATGTAGCATTTACTTCCTAGAATCCATCAGTCCTTATCTCCGGCATGCAGGAAGGAGGGTGAAGCCCCTCCTTCCCTCCTCCAGATGAAAGAAAAAAAAATGGCAAGACTCTTGGGGTTTACGTATGACATCATTTTCGCCTTGGCCAGAAACCAAGAAGCAACTGAAGAAATGTAAAAAAAATAAAAAAAGTGTAGCGCTACCCCCGCAGGAGCCGCTAATTTCTTATTGGGATCGGCATATTGAGTTACCTTAATGTGGCGTATGGGTGCAGTTGGAGGACAAAGCAGTGAGCGAAGGTCCAGACAGTGAATAAAGGTTTTCCAATGCTTTATTTCCAGGCCAAACACGGCCAACATCAACATCAAATGGGAAGAGCAGGTTGATGAAGAAAAGGAAGAACCTTGCAGTGTCAGGCCCGGATATTAATGGAGCAGTACTTGCTCAATAACCCCTTCCCGACCTCCTCATGTAGATATACGTCGGCAGAATGGCACGGACAGGCACATCAACGTACTTGTACGTGCCTGCCTAGACGTGGGTCAGGGGTCCGATCGGGACCCCCCCCCCGCTAAATGCGGCGGTCGGATGCCCTCAGGGAGCGATCCGGGATGACGGCGCGGCTATTCGTTTATAGCCGCTCCGTCGCGATGGCTCCCCGGAGCTGAAGAACGGGGAGAGCCGTATGTAAACACGGCTTCCCCGTGCTTCACTGTGGCGGCGTATCGATCGAGTGATCCCTTATATAAGGGAGACTCGATCGATGACGTCAGACCTACAGCCACACCCCCCTACAGTTGTAAACACACACAAAGTGAACACTAACTCCTACAGCGCCCCCTGTGGTTAACTCCCAAACTGCAACTGTCATTTTCACAATAAACAATGCATTTTAAATGCATTTTTTGCTGTGAAAATGACAATGGTCCTAAAAATGTGTCAAAATTGTCCGACGTGTCCGCCATAATGTCGCAGTCATGAAAAAAATCACTGATCGCCGCCATTAGTAGTAAAAAAATAATAATTAATAAAAATGCAATAAAACTATCCCCTATTTTATAAACGCTATAAATTTTGCGCAAACCAACCGATAAACGCTTATTGCAATTTTTTTTACCAAAAATAGGTAGAAGAATACGTATCGGCCTAAACTGAGGAAAAAAATGTTTTCTTATATATTTTGGGGGGGATATTTATTATAGCAAAACGTAAAAAATATTGCATTTTTTTCAAAAGTGTCGCTCTATTTTTGTTTATAGCGCAAAAAATAAAAACCACAGAGGTGATCAAACACCACCAAAAAAAGGTTTATTTGTGGGAAAAAAAGGACGCCAATTTTGTTTGGGAGCCGCGTTGCACGACCGCGCAATTGTCAGTTAAAGTGACGCAGTGCCGATTTGAAAAAAGGGGCCTGGTACTTTAGCTGCATTTTGGTTCGGGGCTTAAGTGGTTAGGCAGCAAAATCAATGCATTAGTGTTGACATGCTGATAACTTGCTTCACATCTGCATGCAAATGTTACCCCCATCGCATTACTACTGAACACAACCTATTCAAGCGAATGGGAACACTCCCCAATCACCCTGCAACTGCGTGCAATTCACAAAACGGCTTCAACATTTACAGGAAAAACAGGTGGTGGGAAGGAGTCATCAAACGCAGATCGCTTTGAAGAAGCAAGGAAATTTACTACCACGTTTAAACCTAGCCTTGCAGTTTACATGTACTTTAACCTCTTCACAACCACGTTATAGCCGAATGATGGCCAAAGAGGTCCCACATTGCTGGGAGGGCATCTATTGAAGTCCTTACCTGATCACGTATCAGCAGTGATTTGTGATCGCAGTGTCCTTCACACACAGCTGATCACAGATCGGGGTAAAGAGCCAACCATAGCGGCTCTTTACCATGTGACCAGCTGTGTCCAATCACAGCTGATCACAGTGTTTTAATAGTATATGCCGGTTATTGGCAATCCTCTCCTTACGCTTACAGCATGTAAGTAGAGGAGAGCCGATAAGCAGTAATCCACACAGGGGACATCTACATTGATAATCGGGGCACTGATGATCCGTGTCAGGATTATCAGTGCAATCCCAACAGTGCCGCCAATCAGTGCCGCTAATTGCTGCCCATCAGTGCTGCCTGTCAGTGCCTATCAGTGTTGACTATCAGTGGCCATCAGTGCTGCATATCAGTGCCGCCTGTCAGTGCATATGGGTGATGCCTATCAGTGTCACCTATCATTGCCACCTATCAGTGCCCATCAGTGCTGCCTGTCAGTGTCCATCAGTGATGCATATCAATGCCACTTATTGTTGCTGCCTATTAGTGCCCATCAGTGCTGCATATCAGTGCCTATCAGCGCAGCCTATCATTGCCGCCTATCAGTGCTGCATATCAGTGCCCATCAGTGCTGCCTGTCAGTGATGCCTATCATTGCCGCATATCAATGCCCATCAGTGCTGCCTATCAGTGCTGTATATCAATGCTGCCTGTCAGTGCCCATCGGTGCAGTTTCACCTGTGAAGGAGGAAAGTTATTTATTTATAACATTTTATAACAGAAACAAAGAAAAACTTTTTTTTTTTTGGTCTTTTTTATTTGTTTAGCAAAACATTTTCAAAATCCAGTGGCAATTAAATACCACCAACAGAAAGCTGTCTAAAAAAAATGCAAAAAAATTTGGTTTGTGTACAGTGTTGCATGACTGCGCAATTGTCATTCAAAGAGCGACAGCATTGAAAGCTGAAAATTGGCCTGGGCAGGAAGGGGGTGAAAGTGCCCAGTAGGCAAGGGGTTAACTGCATCTATCCAGTCAGGACATCAAATTGCATATGCATTTGTGAAAATAAATAAATTGGGTAGGTTCAGTAGTCCTAGGGCCGGATTCAGGTAGGGGCGTGCATTGTTACAGCGGCGCAGCATATCGTATCGTAAGTCAGAGAGGCAAGTGCTGTATTCACAAAGCACTTGCCTCCTAAGTTACGGCGGCGTAGCGTAAATGGGGCCAGCGTAAGCGCGCATAATTCAAATGAGGATGAGGGGGGCGTGTTTTATTTAAATGAATGGTGACCCGACGTGATTGACGTTTTTTACGAACGGCGCATGCGCCGTCCGTGTACATATCCCAGTGTGCATTGCGGCGAAGTACGCCGCAAGGACGTATTGGTTTCGACGTGAATGTAAATTACGTCCAGCCCCATTCACGGACGACTTACGCAAACGACGTAAAATTTCAAAATTTTTACGTGGGAACGACGGCCATACTTAACATTGGCTTCGCCACCTAAGGGGCATGTTTATCTTTACGCAGCGTATCTCTTACGGAAACGGCGTATCTTTACTGCGACGGGCAAGCGTACGTTCGTGAATCGGCGTATCATTTGCATATTCTATGCCGAACTCAATGGAAGCGCCAACTACCGGCCAGCGGAAATATTGCACCCTAAGATACGGCGGCGCAGGCCGTCATATCTTAGGTAGGTTTAAGTGTATCTCAGTTTGAGCATACACTTAAACATACGACGGCTTAGATTCCGAGTTACGTCGGCGTATCTACTGATACGCCGGCGTAACTCTTTGTGAATCTGGACCCTAGTCTCCATCAGTGAAGCGGTAATGTCACGTACAGCACATCCCTCTATGTAGATGCTCAATCTGCTCTCTAAAGTGCATTTGGTTTATCTAAAAACATTCTTTTTTCTATAATGTAGAAGCAGAATGAAGTCTCTGAAGAGGACCTGCTTTATCTCACAGCTATAATTTTTCTATAAAATTGAAGCTACTTGTATAATGTCTTCATTTGTGATATCTCACCCAGCAACATTATCACTACTGCTCCCTGCTGACAACTACATCCATTTCTCATTAAAGGTATTTCATGTTTTATTCAGGAATATAAATGAAGCCATCATAGACTGCAACAGGAATAATTGTATGTAATGCCATTCGCACAATTTCTAATTAATGTACATTTACTGAACAGATCTGCAGTGTAGACAAGGTTCAGACTGAATGAAAGCGCCGAGCCCAGTACATTATATCTGCTCTTTGTTCAGCACTTGCTGTTTTAATGAATAGCTTTACCCCAGACCTATATTTACAGTGGGTTGAGCCATGGATATGAAGGGTCACATTTGCTGTAAAGAATTGTTTTCCACCAATTCCATCAATGGTCCATGTTTTGTAGATATTGTGGCAGTACCAGGCACTGTCATGGTGAAAATATAGTAGACAGCGACAAAGGGTCTTCAACCCAGCGTCTAGGTCTTTCTAGTAACCAGAAGGCTGAGCTTGCAAGTGTTTATAGTCCTTATAATCTAGGACAGGGGTAAGCAACCTTTCAGAGGTTGAGATCTACCTGGACAACATGGAGGAAATTAAAGATCCCTGGCGGGAGGGAAGGCGCCCGTTAAACATTTTTACTTTAAAACATCCAATAACAACACAGCACAGCGTAGTGCCCTGTGCCCACCCACTATTCCCACAAATGTCCTCCACTCCCCTTCACATCATCCTCCACACAGTAATGTCTTCTTCCCCCCCTCTCCCACAGTAGTGACCTCTGCCTCCCATACAGTAGTGCCCTCTGCCTCCCCATAGCAGTGTCCTGCCCCCCTTCACATCAGCCCTCTCCACCACTATAGTGTCCTCTGCCCTCCTCCACCCCACAGTAGGGTCCTCTGCCCCTCCTACTATTGCAGTGTCCTGTGCCCCCCAAAGTAGTGTATTCTGCCCCCTTGACATCACTCCTCCCAACTGTAGTGCCCCCCCCCCCTAGCAGTGTCCTCTGTTCCCTTCACATCACTCCTCCCAACTGTAGTGTCCTCTGTCCCCTTCACATCACAACCCCCCATTGTATTGTCATCTGCACCTCCTTAACAGTGTCCCGTGCCCTCTCAAAGCAGTGTCCCCTGTCCCCTTCACACAGCCCACTGTAGTCTCCTTGTCCCCTCACACCCTCACCCCAATGTAGCATCCTCTGCGCCACCCCAAAGTAATTTCCTCTGTTTCCTTCACACTCTCCCTGACTGTAGTGTCCTCTGCCCCCCCCCCCAAAGCAATGTCCTCTGTTCTTTTCACACCCTCCCCCATTGTAGTGTGCTCCTCTGTCCCCTAACCCCCCCACTGTAGTGTCCTCTGCCCCCCCCAATATAATGTCCTCTGTCCCCTACACACATCCCTCCCCCCAATGTAGTTTCCTCTGTCCCCTTCACACCCCCCTATGCTGCATCCTCTGTCCCCTTCACCACTCCCTCCCCCCAACTGTAGTGTCCTCTGTACATCTCCTCACCCCCATTTTAGTGTCCTCCCCCCCATGCGATGTCCTCTGTCCCCTACACACACACCCCTCCCACCAAATGGAGGTTGCATCCATCTTCGCTTGTCTTTCTTCCAGGGCCACAGACTCCGGCTCTGTGCCTAGCCGGGGGTCTGTGACTGGCCAGAGCCCTGTGACGCCACATGCACGCGCGATCCGCCGGTCACAGCACTGACTGCTGAAGAAACTTCATGGGCGGCGTTGCTTCAGAGCGAATGCACCGATGACATCATCAGCGCAGTATACACTAAATATCTCCTAAATGTTGCACATTTAGGAGATATTTACAATACTTATAGGTAAGCCTTATTCTACGCTTATCTATAGGTACAAATAACACAAGAAGGTTTACAACCTCTTTAAATGGCGGATATGATGTGGACTGAACTCACTGAGAAGCATTACCAAGGAGCTAAAGGAGCTAAACAACCCCCATGTTGTAATAATATATACTGTTCATACTGACCAGTACTTTTCAGTGTCATGCCATTGTCAAGAAAGTTAAGCAGTTTAATTATAAAGGTGCATCACGGCATAAGGTGGGCCCACTCAATAGCAAACATTTTGAGTAGGCTGTGTTAGGAAAAAAGCATTCTGAACAGCTGCTCAGTAAAGTCAGTAGGGTTTTCTGAACCCTCAGGGAGCCCTATGATGCGGAGATTGCTCCTTCTATTTCTGTTCTCAGCATCCTCGGCCTTAGTCTAGAGGGATTTCACCTTAACAGATAGTTTATGCAACATAGTTGTGTGTCCCCCTGACCAGGAGGAGAACTGTGTACTGATTTTATTTAAATCACACCCATATCTGATTCTAGATGGTTTATCTTGGTTGTTAAAATAGTTTGGCCAGTATTTAATGCAGCAAAAAAGAGCAGCAAGGCCAGCATGTGCCCTTTCCCAGGTCTCAGAGTCAGTTTGGGTCACCATAGATAAAGAGACTGTAGGCCTAGGAGGTGTAATGGTCAGTTGGGTCGTACCTGAGTAGCAGAGTGTATTTACAGTTCTCCTGCTCTTTGGCATACCAGTGGAGTTGAAGGGGAGTTGGGAAAACAGCGATAGTGATTTTAGATCGATCTGTTGTTACGAAGATTGCTGTTATTTGCTGATAGACGTCAGGGCTCCTGGTTCAAGCTTCCACTCTGTCAGCCATCTTGGGCACTCCCCTGTGTCATGCCACTGTGGGACTGGTATCTTTCAGCACCCATGTGAAAAGGTGTGGATGAGGCAAGTATAATGGTAATTTAGTAAAAGTGGACCTTAATATGTGCTATATTATAGGGAACATTTAAAAATGTTAATTGTGTCCAAACACTATGCTAAAACATGTACCATTTATCTTAATTCATCCTAAAAATTAGCATGGCATTTCCTAACACGTGACTGTTCTTAGGTACTTATCTGCCGTGTAAGCAGTGGCGGCTGGTGCTCAATATTTTTGGGGGGGCGACAAACAAACTGGACCCCTCACTCGCACCACTGAGGCAGACGGGCTGCCCCTGCTGCCCTTCACCTGCTGCTCCTCACTCCAGCTTGCCAAGGGAAGAGCCGGGGCTGTTGCTTCTCCTCCTGGCCGAACAGGAAGTGGGTCCTGAGACCCGATTGGTCGAGAGTCTTAAAACTCCCAGCCAATCAGGTCTCAGGACCTGCTTCCTGATTGGTCTGGAGGAAAAGCAAGAAGACATTAGCGAATATTAATTTGCCAATGTCACAAAACTTGGTGGGCTCAGGGCTCGGGGCTCTGCGCCCCGAGCCCACCTTTTTTTAAGCCAATTAGAGCCTCAAGCTCTAATCATGTGCTTAAAAAAAAGTTTAATTGAAATCCATGCGTCCGGCGTCCTGCATGTAGAATAGGGGATGGGCACATAGATTAGGGGGGCGGCGCCTAATGAAGCAGCCAACACTGAGTGTAAGATTATCTAAGTTACTGTTTTTTATCAGACTGCTAGCCTTGTGAGTTTTGGGGGTGAAGTTTGGTGATGTGATGTTGTACTTCTGTGCTGCTCACAGTTCTCCTTGCTGCAAGAAAAGCTGTACATGAAGACCTGCATTGCAAGGATCTTCCTGCTATCTTCATTCATTTTATTTATTTCCTGCAATGCAAAAGTTAAAAAGAACACAGACTTTTTGTACCATTAGGCTATGTTTACACCAGTGGGGTTCCAGCACATTGCTTGTATAGGTAAGTATGACATGTTTGTTATTAAAAAAAAAAAAAAAAACTGGGGTTTCCAACCCCTTTAAAAAATTTGTAATTTTTCCCCTTCATTGATGTGTGCTGATGAGGATGCACTGATGGGCACTGATAGGTGGAACTCATGGGTACTGAGAGGTGGCACTGATGGGTGGCACTGAAGGGCACTGATAGACTACACTAATATGTGGCACTGTTAGGCACTAATAAGTGACACTGATAGGCAGCACTAATCGGTGGCACTGATAATAAGACATTGATGGGCATTGATTGGCAGTACTGGTGGGCATTGATACCAGGCACTGCTGGGCAAAGGTAGGTGGCACTGTGGGCACTGGCAGGTGGCACGGATTGGTGGCACTGGTGTGCACAGATGAGACAGCTGCAGCTCTCTATGTGAGGGACCGCTGCCCCTCTGACAGAAGTCGGTGATCGGCTTTTTTTCCCCCTAAATAAAAAAAACAAATATTCTGTTTACATCACGTGATCAGCTGTCATTGTCTGACATCTGATCGTGTGGTAAAGGGCTGGGATCTGCCCCCTACTCCGATCTGTGATCAGCTGAGTCTCATAGGCTCATAGGTTTGGTGATCACAGAGTGTACCGCGCACGCCCCACAGGGGGCGCACAGGCAGCTCTTGCACGGGAGGACGTCATGGCGGCCTCTCTGCAATTAAGGCCCGCGCTGTAGCTGTCAATCGGCTATATCGTGGGTGGGAGGAGCTTAAATGTCAGGCCTGGCGTATATCTGTGGAAGTTTTCTATATGGAAAACTGCCGTATTCCCTCTGTTAAAAAAAAAATTTTGGGTGAACTTCCGCTTTAACATTAGATTGATGCACATTTTGTCAAGGGGAATTGGGTAGTTTTTTTAAAATCAAAGCATTACTTACCGTTTTAGAGAGCGATCTACTCCGCCGCTTCCGGGTATGGTCTTCGGGACTGGGCGTTCCTATTTGATTGACAGGCTTCCGACAGGCTTCTGACGGTTGCATCACGAGTAGCCGAAAGAAGCCGAACGTCGGTGCGGCTCTATACGGCGCCTGCGCACCGACGTTCAGCTACTTTCGGAAAATCGTGACGCGATGTATGCGACCGTCAGAAGCCTGTCGGAAGCCTGTCAATCAAGTAGGAACGCCCAGTCCCTCAGCCCATACCCGGAAGCGGCGGAGAAGATGCATCTCTAAAACGGTAAGTACTGCTTCGATTGTAAAAAAAACACCCGATTCCCCTTGACAAAACGAGCCTCAATCTAATGTTAAAAAAAAAGTTTTTTGGGTGAACCTCCACCTTAATTAGGGGCAGACCTTTTCTAGTGTCTATTTTATTCTGTGGTACAGATCTGCTTAGTTAATGTGGCGAACGTTACTCCAGGCAGTTTCTTTCACCATTAAAATGGCACAGAAAGTTGAGTTAATTCCCTGGAATGCCTTCTTTACTTCATTAATATTTTTTTTTTTTTCTTTTTGAGTAGCACCAGGGGCAGCCTGGAGCCTCATTTTCTTCTGGAAATAGAATAATCTATTCTATTACTTTGTATTTATCCAGGCAAACAAAACTGTTAACAAAGCTTTTTGTGCATTTTAGAGAAAAGGTCCACTTTAAGGCAATATTCACCGACAATTTCTACCGCATCATCCATTGCAAATGCAGTAAGTGTGCAGAGAGATAATATTGATGCCATTCTCCCACTCATGTTATAGAAGTAAAGTTGACACCATTTGTTAATGTTCTTGTTCTTTGTGACTTAAGTGCACCATACACCTCACGAATCAGCTTAAGCAAGTAAGTGCCGTTGAATCCCGCACAATCGAGGCTTTCAGAAGCATAACTTCATTGCTGCTACCATAAACCCATTTGTACAAGAACAACATCGAGCTACTCCAAGGACTCTGCTGGAGCAATAGGTCCCACATTAGTGTGTCTGCATACTTGGATAATTGAATAAAGAGTGCTATCCTTCAGCACAGCAAACACATCAACACGCCTGGTATTTGCTCTTCTCTAGGTACCCACCATACGACTAGGGCAGCACAATGCAAGCTCAAATTTGAAAAAGAATGGAATGTTTTTGTTCGGTTAATGGCTGATCCTCTTGCCGCGGAAGAATTTTCATCTCAAGGTCAAAACTCCCAAAGAAGATTCATGAATTGTATTAGAACTGAATTTTATTTATTTTTTTAAATGGGAGTAAAAGAACATTTGCATACAAAAGCAGAAGAAAGGAGAGTTTTGCAATATGAATCTTGCACTTTGACTTCACCAGGAATTTCTGTGCTTAGAGGAACAATACCACTTATAATTAAATCAGAAGTAGATAGCCAAGTTTGTTGAACTGAAAATAAAATTGATTAGAAATGGGTGATAGGTTTAAAGCGGCATAAAAGCATAAATATTTTACAGGGTCTTAGAACAATGAGCCTCATTATCCTTCATTATTAACACATCGCAGCAAAAGGCATTTCCAGTCATACAACCGCTCCATAAAGTGAGAGCGCAGGTACATTAACGGCGCTCAGCCACGCGACCTTTTTGCCACCGCTTTAATTTTCCTTTCATGATTTACTCACTAAGTGTGTATTATCTTAGATTGCTTTTATTTACAAAGCCAAGCACTGACTGCTGTTTGCTTACAAATCCAAGGCTACGGTGACAATATGGACTACTGTCGGTGTGTAATTTAATTCGTCCTTTCTCAACTACCTTTAATGTGTTATCTAGGCAAGATTTCTTTGTTCTCTTGGCCCCTAACTAAAGATGGGGGGGGGGGGGTGTCAACAATATAGAACTTCGTACTAAGAAAGAGAAGCATTGTGGATTTAAAAGACCACTTCGTAGGACTGTCCACAGGAGCAATGGGCCAGATTCACATATAATTGCGGCGGCGTAACGTATCGTATATACGTTACACCGCCGCAAGTTTTCATCGCAAGTGCCTGATTCACCAAGCACCTGCGTGAAAACTTACGGCGGTGGTGTCCGGCGCAAGCCCGCCTAATTCAAATGGGGCGTGTACCATTTAAATTAGGCGCGCTCCCGCGCCAGACGTACTGCGCATGCTCCGTTTTGAAATTCCCGCCGTGCTTTGCTCGAAGTGACGTCATTTTTTTGAACGGCGACGTGCGTAACGTACGTTCGTATTCCCGGACGTCTTACGCAAAAAAAATAATAATTTGAAATTTGACCCGGGAAAGACGGCCATTTAACATGGCTCGTCTAAAGTTAAGCCATGTTAAAGCAGCCGTAACTTTGCGACGGGAAAAAATTACTAGCGACGACGTAACGAACGCGAAAACCGTCGTGGATCGCCGTAAAACCTCATTTGCATAGCCGACGCTGGAATACGACGCAAACTCCACCCAGCGGCGGCCGAAGTATTGCATCCTAAGATCCGACAGTGTAAGACAATTACACCTGTCGGATCTAAGGGCTATCTATGCGGAAATGATTCTATGAATCAGTCGCATAGATACTCTGAGAGATACGACGGCATATCTCTTCTGTGAATCTGGCCCATAAAGCCTCGTACACACGATCGGATATCTGATGGAATCTAATCCGATGTATTTATTCGTCGGATATCCGATGAAGCTGACTTTCATCAGTCTTGCCTACATACCATTGGTCAAAAATCTGACCGTGTCCAACGCGGTGACGTAAAACACTACAACGTGCTGAGAAAAATGAAGTTCAATGCTTCAGAGCATGTGTCGACTTGATTCTGAGCATGCGTGGATTTTTGACCGATGGACTTCCACACAGACGATCGTTTTTTTTCTATTTTTTTTAACCGATGGAAAACAAACCGATGGGGCCCACACACGATCGGTTTGATAGATGAAAACAGTCCATCAGTCTGTTTTCATCGGACAAACCGATCGTGTGTACAGGACTTGACACTGATAATGTTTCCTTAAAATTGGAACTCTTTTTTTTGTTTAGCGTATATGAGATACGCTATGCCTGCCTAACGTTAGGCACGTCTTTTTGAATCCAGCTAGGAGTTTCCTATTGTACACATTACACATACACTGTGGATTTGTTCTACACAGAGGCAGCGCAGAGGTATTATCTCTTAAATACTGAGGTATGAATATTTATGTTTCCTCCAGCCAACCAGTTGGAAGTTTATGGCCACTGGTACATGAATAAATATTTGGAATGTAGAAAGGTCGCTTACAGGTATGTTAGTTGCTGGCTGAGGAAAAAGTTATTGCGCGTGCTGCTGTTCCCAGGCTTTTGCAGCCTATCCACCGGTGATATAAATATGGGGGAAGGCTGGGTTTGGTGCGCTTGAGGTGGCGCATAAAGCTAGATATGCAGTGACTGCTGTGGAGGAGGACTGCTGCACCCTGTCGGAGGCACAGAGAATCCGGAGATGTATGCCATCTGTGACATTCTATCACATGTCATATATTAATATTTTTAGTTTATTTGTGATATGCGCAATTCAGATGTCGTTATTTTAGTTGGTTTGGTTTTCACTTGAGAACTGCGGCAGTCAGCACAATTTCATAGCACAATATATTTGCAGCACCTGTTTCCAAGGAACATAGAAAATGTAATTTTAATTTAGGTGCCAGGTTCTCCTGTAGCGAAGGGATTGGTGGGTTGGTTCACTCCACAGCGGTCAGTCTCCCGTAGCAAATGGGACCAAACCCATGTTACAGAGACCCTTAGTCTGGACACATGATCACCCAAAATCGCTTTTTGGAACCCTCGCCCCCTCAGGTATTTGCTCCCACTTCCTGGCATAGATCACCTTGGTGATCTATGCCACTTCCGCGCCTACTTTGTACCCACACTGTCTTCTGGGAGACACACAGGTCCCAGAACGCAGAGGGGACCAGTGAAGACGCACATGTGCAGTAGGGAACTGGAAAGTGAAGCCGCAATGCTTCACTTCTTGATTCCCTCACCGAGTATGGCGGCGGCAGCAGCGAATCCTTGAGCGACATCGCGGGCGCCCTGGACAGGTAAGTGTCCATATATTAAAAGTCAGCAGCTGCTGTATTTGTAGCTGCTGGCTTTTAATATGTTTTTTTTAGTGGGACCTTCGCTTTAACAAGAGCATGCATGAGTGCCACGCTAGTGCTTGGAGGGGCCCCATTCTGTTACTGGGAGTGACGTAACAAAAGTGGACTGGTGGAGTGGACATATGCTTTGCAGTGCAATGTTCATCAGCAAAAGTATTGGGACACCTCTATTTACTGCACACAGTGACATGGCTCATCTCTAAGTTGGGGAACTGCCTTAATGTTGGACTTTTAGATGATTTTCATCCTCGCCTGGTCCCGGGCATTGATGAGCATATACAGAGCGTACCCCACCGGGACAACGAGATGCCCCACCTACAACCATGTGAGCCCTCTCTTCCCCCCAGGCTGCACTGAAGAATTGATAAGGCTTACATATGATTGGTGCAAATGCCTGGAAGCAGAAGACTGCCTGTCCAGTATAGGGGGAGATCTACTAAAACTGGAGCACTCTGGAGAATCTGGTGTAGCTGTGCATGGTAGCCAATCAGCATCTAACTTCAGCTTGTCCCATTACGTTTTGACAATAAAACCTGAAAGCTGAGGTTTCTTTGCAGAGCTGCACCAGATTTTGCACACTCCAGTTTCAGCAAATCCCCCCATAGTTTTGCTATTTAACAGGAAGACAGGGATCTGGAAGAAGAAGTTATACCTGGCATGTAATACCAGAAGTGACTCTGTAGCTGGAGATCCTATGGAGGGGAAACTCATGGAGAACCTGAGAAAGCAACTGGAGGATCACTATGGAGGCTGTTTCTGGCAGAAACAACTGCTTCTTCTGAGAAAGGTGCAGGTTGCTGGTTTCAGCTTTAGGGCCCCTTGTGCCTGTCCTGAAGTCTGTGGATGAAGTCTGAGTCTGCAAGTCAATAAAGGATGTTTTGAGTTCCCTCTCTTCCATTTGAAGCCTGTGAAGAATAAAAGTTCTTTAAAATGCCTCTAATGCCACGTATACACGATCAAAGTATCCGATGGATTTTTTCATCGGAATTCTGTTCAAGCTGTCTTGCATGCACACTGTCAGACTTTATTCCGACCGTTCAAAACGTGGTGACGTAAACCACTACAACGAGCCGAGAAAAATTAAGTTCAATGCTTTCGAGCATGCGTCGACTTGATTCTGAGCATGGATTTTTCTCAGACGGAATTCCACACAGATGATCGCAATTTCATCGGATTTTTTTCCATCGGAAGAATTGAAAACATGTTCTATTTTTTTACTCCGATGGAAAAAAGTCTGATGAGGTGCACACATGATCGGAATTTCCGATGAAACAAGTCCATCTGACCATTTTCATCGGAAAATCCGATTGTGTGTACAATAATGCGACTGGTGCCCAATTTGTGCACATCCCCCACCTTTCAGCCATGGACTCAGCCCTGGGAAACTGATAGCCCACCATGTCTCTGGGGGTATAACGATGCCTCACTATCCCCTCAGGGGTCAGCGGGGGGGGGGGGGGGGGTTTTGCTACAGGTACATTTAAAGTATAGGTTAAACTACAGGAAACAGGCACTTTGTCAACTGGCGTGGTGTTACTAAGCCTTGGAAGCTGCTAGCACCACAAATCCCTGTGTCCTCCTTTTTAGATAAATAGATAACTAAATAAAGTGCTGCTGCTTATTCCACAATGTGAATAATGGTAATCAAAAAACAGTGCAAAATAAAGAGAAGAATTAACATATTAAGAGAGTCGAAAGGCTTAAATAGACAGTGTGAAAGTCCATTGTGATAAATCAATTGTGAAGTGATCCTTCCCAAAAAATGCCACAGGATACCGGAGTTACAAGTTGACTGTTGAAATACTCAAACTCTTCAAGTAATGAACAAATAAGGTACTCTTACAGCAACTGGTGGACTCATCTGGTAAATAACAGTGGGTCAAAAAGGCTTGGGGTCTCAAAGACCTGTATAGAAGCAAGGAGATCTTCATAGTTTCCAAAGGAGTCTGGAACAATACTATACGGTACACTGGAACATAAAGCTAATCCTTCCACTGGCAGGCGAAATCCAATGTAGATCCATGTGAGCTCTCAATGAATGTAGAAAAAGGAGCGAAAAAAAAAGAAAAGAAAGATGCAATACTGCACCCCACATTGCCTTTTAACTTTTCTATTGTGATCATGTTTTATTTTATTTTGTTGTCATTTCCTGTATGGCAATTTTATTTAAATAAACCTACATTGGTTTGTTTGACCTGCATCATTGGGAGCATCTTTCTTTTCTTTTTTTCAGCTCCTTTTTCTACATTTATTGAGAGCTGACATGGATTTGCCAGTGGAAGGAGTACAATCAATTAGCCAGATTCACGCAGAGCGGCGTATGTTTAAGCAGGCGTAGCGCATCTCATATGCGCTACGCCGACGTAACATAGAGAGGCAAGTAACAGTATTCACAAAGCACTTGCTCCCTAAGTTACGGCGGTGTAGCGTAAATGGGCCGGCGTAAGCCCGCGTAATTGAAAGTAGGCTGGTAGTGGGCTGGTTGTATTGAAATGAATCGTGACCCCATGTGAATGCATGGCCGAACGAACGGTGCATGCTCAGAATGTTCAGAATCACGTCGCAAATACTCCCTACGATACAACGTCACAATGAGTACGACGTGAAACCTCAGCCCCATTCACGTACGACTTACGTAAACGACGTAAAATCCGACGGCACTTCCGACGTCCATACCCTAAACGACTTAGACTAGCTTTTTGGTGGTTTAACTTTACGCCGGAAAAACGCCTTACGTAAACTACGTAGATTACAGCGACAGGCGCAAGTACGTTCGTGAATCGGCGTATCTAGCTCATTTACATATTCAACGCGTAAATCAATGGAAGCGCCCCTTGCGGCCAGTGTAAATATGCACCCAAGATACGACGGTGTAGGAGACTTACGTCGGTCGTATCTTGGCCAAATTCAGACGTATCTGGTTTCTGGAATACAGTTAAAGATACAACGGCGGGGGGGAGTGGCCAACAACTATGATGTGAGGAAGTGCTTTGCCTGAGCTCTGTCCATGCTGCACACAATCCTACCTCAATCCTGCTGAACCGATTGCCATCCGAGGATTCCACTGATCCCTACAGCTTCCAGGAAGCCTTGTGCCCATCGGGAGATGGTCAAATACGGCCCACCGATGGAGGAAGCCTCAGGATTCGTCTCGCAGGCCCCACCATGTGAAACTGGGAAAGATGGTGCTGATCACCATGCTGCAGGCACATACAGCCAGCCATCCTCCTCCATGGCTACACTGAGGCAGAAACCAGCAGGGAAGGGTGAGTCACACTGTTCACCCCCTATTCTGAGCCCAGAAGACCCCTTCCTCATATCACCAGCCAGGGACTCTGACCATGAGAATACTGACATGGATGCTGCTGATGTAGGCCCCACAGAGCCATCCCTGTCTCAGATCATGGCTGCCATCCAGCATAGCCATGCATCCCTGACCACTCAAATGGATTCTATTAAAACTGACTTATCCTTTCTGAAGCAGGATGTCCACAACCTCAGCCATAGAGTGTCTAATGCTGAACAACGCATCAGTACACTAGAGGATGAGATCCATCCATTGCAGGGCTCTGTCAGGGAGCTGCGCCAGGCCCAGGAACACACTACAGATAGACTCACTGAAATGGAAGACCGTTTACGGAGGAGTAACCTTCGCTTCCTGGGGTTCTCAGAGGGGTCTGAGGGTAGGACCCCAGAAATGTTTATGGAAAGATGGCTGATCTCCACGTTTGGCGCTCCTACCTTCTCGCCACTATTCGCCATTGAAAGGGCACACAGAGTCCCCATGCGCCCCCTTCCTCCTGGGGCCCCACCACGTGCCATGATTATCAAGCTGCTTCATTTCAGGGACAGGGAGGCTGTTCTCAGAGCTGCCAGGGAGAAGGGAAGAGTGTCCTTTAATGGAAGCGGAATAACCATTTTTCCTGATTTCTCAGTAGCCACACAAAAGCAACGGGCCACCTTCATTGCCATTAAACGCAGGCTCCGTGAGCTTCAGCTTCCCTACGGCATGCTGTATCCTGCTCGTCTGAGAATCATCTACCAGGGCAAGGCCTACTTCTTTACTGATCCTAAGGAGGCATCCCACTGGGTGGACACCCTGGGACGTCCGGAACGCAGGAACCAGGACCGAAGGTCGCCCCCACACTGAAAGTGAACATGCTGAGTGTACTTTCCTTGACAACCCTTCTCTCAAATATTTTGGGGGGGTGGTGGGGTACTCCCCTGTGCCATTGTTTGCACACTATTTGTCCAGCCTGGAGGGCTGTGGTCATCCTGTTCCTGCTGATGCATTTACTATTATTTTCTTTGCCTTTTCTACCCCCATTTTTTGAACACCTTATCTGCTGTTTTTTGAATCCTCCATCCTGATTCGGGATCACCTGATATGTTTGTTCTGTGCGGTTGCGGACAGCAGCCAGCGTCTAAGGACCTCTACCACTTCTCAGGGATTGTTGTTGGGGGGTTTGAGTCATGGCCACCCCGCCTTGCAATTTTGGTTTTGGGAACAAAGCTCTCATATGTTTGGGTTTGGGAGCCGGGAGGGTTAGGGTGGGTTGGGCTGTTCAGGGACTTTTGTTCGGGACTGTTTTTGTGTTTTTTGCACTTTTTCTGAAATGCTGGTACTTGTTGTTGCATGTCTATCTATGGGCCGGACTAGCTGGCCTTGCTACTATGCACCTGATATTATGTATTGCTGGAGCATTGTTATATGTTTCTGACTTACTCCTTAGTGTACGCATCCCTCGTGGTGCGTCGGGCGCCAGTTTTTGGCTACTCCCGGCGTGCGGTGAGGAATGGGTTCCTCCAGCCATACACTACATGCTTTTTCATGTCTAAATTACGTTTTGTGTCGTGGAATGTACGGGGGCTTACTTCAAAAGTGAAAAGATCGTTGATGTTTGAATATTTGGCACGTCATAATCCGCATGTGATCCTACTCCAGGAAACCCACCTCCAGGGCTCTAGAGTAATGGCCCTTAAACGGGCAAAAATCGCTTATGCTCTCCACTCCACATACTCTACTTATGCCAGGGGCACTTCCATCCTTATCGCCAAATCTGCACCAGTTAGCATTAAACATGTTAAGCTTGATCCTAATGGTTGCTTTGTGATTGTCGTGATAGAATTCATGGGTAAACCATATACGGTAACTAGCTTATATGCTCCGCCCCCATTCACTAAAGTATTCTTTGAGCGGGTAATGAACTCCATATTGGCGATAGCGGAGGGTCCCTTATTGATAGCGGGTGACTACAATACAGTATTGGATAATTCCATAGATAGGTTGCGTTGCTCTACACTACCTCCCACCCCCTTGGGATCCTTTTTAACTCAATTTGACTTGGTGGAGGTCTGGAGGTGGAAGCATGCGGATGGGAGGGAGTATTCTTGTCATTCTGAGTCTCACGGTACTCTATCCCGTATTGATTTATGTTTGGTCTCGTCAGATCTGTTGAATTCGGTGACTGAGGTCAAGTACCTCCCTAGGGCGGTGTCTGATCATTCCCCTTTGTTGGTGGACCTCGCCCTGGGCACCTCTCCCTCCTCCTATCGAGTGTGGCGGCTAAGCCCGTTATGGTTGGCGGATGAGGTTGTGGTGAACCAGTGTATGACAGAGATGGGTTCTTACTGGGTGACTAACAGGCAGAGCGCCTCAGTTCCGATGGTGTGGGACGCCTTTAAGGCCACCACACGTGGCTCTTTTGCTGCGGCCATTGGTCAGACGCGCAAGGCCTCGCTATCGAGACTGACAGATGCAGAGAGGTCTCTCAGAGAGGCAGAGGCCGCTTATTCAGCGACCCCCTCTCCTGAGACACACGCTGCTTGGAAGCCTGGGGCCAGGGAACTGGACCTGGTGCTTTTGGAGCGTACTCAGAAGAAGCTGCTGTATCAGAATCAGCGGATCTTTGAGTTTGGGGATAAAAACAGTCGCCTCCTGGCGTATCTCTCCAGACCGGACTACCAGCCTTGTAGTATACCTAGGATTAAGGATTCCGGGGGAATTGTAGTAGAACAGAATAAGGAGATCATGGAGGCCTTTGTCACATTTTATTCTTCCCTTTATGCTACTAGAGCCCATTATACGATTGTGGAATTGGATGACTATCTTTCTGAAATCTCACTGCCTAGGCTTCAGGCCCAACAGGCGACACTCCTTGACGCTCCTCTGACGGCTGAGGAAATTGGGGAGGCTATCCAATCCTTTGCCAGAAACAAAACACCGGGATTGGATGGTTTCCCCATCGAGTGGTATATGCAGTACAGGGATCTGCTTGTGCCTCATCTGGGCAGGGTGTATGATTTTGCTATCAGGACGGGGCAGCTGCCGCCTTCTATGTCAGAGGCACTGATTGTCCTTATTCCTAAGCCACACAAGGATCACCTCCTCTGTGAATCTTACAGGCCGATCTCACTCATTAATTCGGATGTAAAAATTCTAGCAAAGGTACTTGCCCGGCGACTGAACACGGTCATTACTACCATTATTGGTGCAGACCAAACTGGGTTCATCCCGGGGCGATCGACCACCATCAACCTACGTAGATTATTCACTAATCTGCAGGCAACCCATGAAGAGATGGGCTCTAGGGCCGTTCTGTCCTTAGATGCACATAAGGCATTTGACTCGGTCGAATGGCCTTACCTGCTGGAGGTCCTGGCGAAGTTTGGATTCGGCAATACCTTTATCAGGTGGGTGCAACTACTGTACTCGAAGCCCACTGCTAGACTAAGAGTGAACGCAGCCATATCTGATCCCTTTCCAATAAAGAGAGGCACCAGACAGGGGTGCCCTCTGTCGCCGCTGCTCTTTGCGCTGGCAATAGAGCCTCTGGCGGCGTTGGTGAGGTCCTGTGGGGCAGTCGCGGGGCTGACGATCGGGGGTCTAGAAGAGAAGGTATCTCTCTACGCTGATGACATGTTAATATACTTGTCGGACCCCCAGTCGTCCCTCCCGGCCCTGCTGGATCTCATTGGGAGGTTTGGCCACTTTTCTGGATTCCAGGTTAATTGGGACAAGTCCATTCTGTTTATGATGGACCAGGCGACGTCGGTCCGGCTACCACCATCTTGTCCACTACAGATAGTCAGCTCCTTCCGGTACTTAGGAGTCATAATACAACATCCCATGGCCTCCTATGTCAAGACTAATTTAGACCCCCTCATAGGGCGCATGAAAACTACTTTCAAAACCTGGGCTAATCTTCCATTAACATTGCTGGGTAGAATTAATATTTTTAAGATGATTTTCTTGCCACGATTTCTGTATGTTTTGGGTAATTCGCCAGTGTATGTCACTAAAAATAAATTCAAAGAGATAGATTCCATCCTCACTTCCTTTTTGTGGGGAGGGGGGGCGGTCAGGATTGCCAAGGACACCCTTCAGTTACCAGTACTGGAGGGCGGATTGGCCCTCCCCTGCCTTCAAATGTATTATATTGCCTCTCAATTGGCCCACGTACACTGGTGGTTTTACCCCGAAGCCAACAATGCAGCCACTGCATTGGAGGCAGCCATCCTCACCTCCTATGAATCCCTGCAAAATTTGATTCATCGTATGTCCCTTGGGGGGCGGGAGGGAACGAGTATTATAGCTATGACACTACGGATTATTAAACTCACTAAATTGCAAGTCCCCTCCAGCAGTAATACATACTCACCGAACACTCCACTGTGGGGGAATCCGAACCTTCCGGAATTTTTCCGTAGATCGGATGGGGGATACTGGTCGAAAAGGGGGGTAAAAACTATTTTACATCTGTTCTCAGGCAATGTGTTTCGTACTTTTGAGGAATTTCGTAGAGACTATAATCTGCCACGCACGGCTTACTTCCTTTACCTACAGATACGCCACACTGCAGCAACGCAGTTTGGCCTTCGTAACATAGTCGTCCAGCTTTCTCGGCTGGAGCGACTACTAACTGACCCCTCGCACACCAAGTTAGTCTCCACATATTATGGGTCTCTCCTGCACACTACGACTCAAAGGCTGAGCAAAGCGGCTGCTAGCTGGAGAGCCGACATCCCTGAGCTGACGGAGGAGATCTGGCAGGAGGTATTGCCCCTCCAGGTCCCTTCTGTCATTTCGTCCCGTGACAAGGTAATACAGACCAAACTGTTATATAGATCCTACTTCACACCATGCTTACTGTTCAAACTGAGCAGAATCCCCTCAGCGCTATGCTCCCGATGCGGCGCGGCTGATGGCACGTTCTTTCATATGATGTGGGAGTGTGCTCCGATTAGAAAGTTCTGGTCGGAGGTCACGGCCTTCATTAGCTCGCTGACTGAGATACCCAATATATGTAATCCTCTGAGGTGTTTACTGGGCCACATTGATGACGAGACTATATCTAAGAATATGCAAACCTTCCTGCGGATAGTACTGTTCTATGCTAAGAAGTCTATAACCTTCCACTGGAAGTCTCCATCCTTACCTACCATTACCTTTTGGCTCACCACCATCAATCGTGCTATACCGCTGTATAAGATGACATATGAGGCCAGAGGGTGTCCAAAAAAATTCTTGAAGGTCTGGGGCTCTTGGGTTGATTCCGAGAGCACCATACCTCCTGCTCCTTGAACTTTGACTGATGACTGATACCTCTGCCCGTTGAATAGAACTAAGTGAGTAAATGAACGATTCTGTTGTTTTTCTCCCACCTTTCTCTGTGCGTTTTTATAAAAATGCTCAATGTGTACCAGCTACCAAAGTTTTGTAAAATGATGTACCGGGCGATGTTCGCCTAGGATGTGTGTTTGTTGTATTGTCTGTTTTGTATGTACAAAAATTTCAAAATAAAAATGTACCTTTAAAAAAAAAAAAAGATACAACGGCGCACATTCGGACTTACGACGGCGTATCTACTGATACATCGGCGTAAGTCTCTCTGAATCTGCCTATTTATGTTCCAGTGTACCGTATAGGATTGTTCCAGACTCCTTTGGAAACTACGAAGATCTCCTTGCTTCTATCCAGGTCTTTGAGACCCCAAGCCCTTTTGACCAACTGCTATATAACAGTGTTCATTACAAGAATTTGAATATTTCAACAGTCAACTTGTAACTTCGGTATCCTGTGCCATTTTTTTGAAGAATCACTTCACAATTGATTTATCAAAATGGACTTTCACACTGTCTATTGAAGCATTTCGGCTCTCTTAATATGTTATTTCTTCCCTTTTTTTTTGCACTGTTTTTCGATTACCATTTTCACATTGTGGCATCATTATGCACTGTTGATTGTTTAAGCGCTGCACTATTTACTTTATACAACTACAATAAACCTCCTTCCAGATCAATATTGTGCTCACACTCAAGCACTGCACTCACCAGAGCAGCCTTCCAGATCGCCTCCTCTACTTTAAGTGTTGCATCCCTGCACGGATGTTAATCCTCCAGCTACACATAAGCCATAATAAATGAATGACAAAATAAAGTGCCGTAATGCAGTTGCACTTTCTTGGCCACTATTTGTAGGAAAAAGCACTAGGTTATTAGATACACTTTCTTGGACACCATCTATAATGGATTTTAATAGACTTACAGGGAAGTTGAAATGAATATAAAGAAACACTAGCCCATAATATTAAAGGATAGATCCTTTGGAAAGGTACTGCCTTAAAAACCCTCAATTCATATATAGGAGGGCACCAGGTTTAAGAACAAGGTTGGTACATTACATTATCAATTCCCCTAGAAGAACAGTAACCCTCGTGGGTCTGGAAGTTTTTTTTTTCAGATGTAGGAGATGTGCATCTTGCTAAACCATTGCATTTAAAGAATGGAAATGAACAGAGTTTATGTTGAATAAGACAAATAGCAAGCAAGTATAAAATAAGGACATTTATATTATGCAATAGCACATTTGTAACCTATGTGCTAGAGTGCCCCTGTGGACTACAATATGTGGGGCAAAACACTAGAAAATTATCAGCAAGAGTAGGAAAGCATATCAACAACATAAAAAGAAAGGCATTAGAAAACATATGGGAAATGAATTAAAACTGGTACACAGACAGAATATGGTTGTCTGGAGTCTGCACAGGAGATGACCAGATATACTGTATGTAGCTACACAAGGAAACTGGGACCAAACAATATATAATGAAGTAAATTTATTAACGGCAAGCAAAAAGAAATGCACACACCAGCAAATAGTCAACATAAACAACAAGTGACCCACACCCAAAAGCCTTAGTAACAGAAACCTAACAAACTAACTATATAATATATACAAATGAGGGACATGATTAACAGGGAATACCAGGGATGCAAGGAAGGGGGGAATCAGAACTGGGTACAGGAACAAGGGGAGCAAAAGTAGGGCAGCAGGGTACATGATGCAAGCTAGAGCAGGAGCAACTGGCATTCAGAATCTAGCAAAAAGGCAAACAAAACACTGATGCAAGGTGTTAGTAGACACAGGCGTAAAGCAGAGCTCTGGGCTCTTTCAGAAGAAATTAAAAGACAAATACTGTAGCTGCTGACTTTTATTATTAGGACACCTACCTGTCCAAGAATCCAGCGGTGTGTCTTCACCCGAGCCGATTTTTCAATCTGGTCTCAGGAGCTGCCGCCGTCATCTCGGGTAAAGGAAACCAGCAGTGAAGCCTTGCCAGTTCCCTACTGTGTGAAGCATGCTGCGGTTTGTGAATGGCCCATCGGCAGCGGAAGGAAGAGGGGGGCCCGAACTTCTGGATGAGTTTGCCGTGGCAAAGTCAGCCGGAAGTGGAAGCGGGTACCTGTCAAAACCAGGTACCCTCTCATTTAAATGTGGTAGCGAATGTGGTAGCGAAGGGGGAGAAAATTAGCGGAGCTTCCCCTTTTGGGTGTAGTTCCGCTTTATGTAACCTCCCACTAGCTGGGACCAGGTGGAGCTGATTGCTGGAACCTGCTGGTTGACACCAGAACTGGCTCTTTCCACCCAGGGAAGCATAGTGCCAACAGCAGGTGAATCAGGTCCTGACACTAGTTCAGCTGTTCATAGTAAACATTCAGCTTCTAACTTCAGCTTGTTCACAAGCTTTGACAATAAAATCGAGAAGCTGAGTCATTACTATGCACAGCTGGACCAGCCTCTGTGTGCACCTGTTTTAGTAAATCGCCCCTTAGTGTTTTGAGACACTTTGTGATCAAATGTGGCATACATTTTTATGGTATTGATAAAGTTTTAAATAATTAAAGGGGGGAATCTAACCTTAGGAAGCAGGTATTGCAAAATAGGGGGGGGGGGGCGGGGGCGGGGCGGCGGCTAATTAGATTAAAGGAGAATTTATAGGCGGGGTTATTTATCTTGACTTTATATTTCTCAAAGTATAACTAAAAGCTAAACCTTTATTTAAGTTGTGGAAAGGGATTTAAGAGTGGAAAGGGATTAGAACTCCGTCAAGTTTTGATGCTGTCTGTACCCCCAATAATCACTTCCTGCCCACCATATAACAAATTGACAGCCGGGAAGTTGCTTCATTATCCTGACTGGGCGTCATATGATGTCCAGCAGGATAAGCTGCAATTGTGCCCCCTAGGGCACACCGCATCTCCGATCAAGGTAAAGAGAGTCTGATGGAGGTTTATTACCACATGATCAGCTGTGTCCAATCACAGCTAATTACAGTGTAAACAAGAAGAGGTGTATATCGACTTTGTATCTACTCGCACTGACAAGGGGTCTGCACTGATTGATTATCAGTGCAACCCCCCTCCTTGGGATGCCCATCCAGGACCACCAGGGATGCTCACCCATGGCCACCAGGTAAGCCCACTAGAGCCCACCAGGGATGGCAATCATTGCCCATTAGAGATGGCACTCTGTGCCCATCAGTGATGCCTGTCTTCGCCTCTGATCAGTGCTGCCTATCAGTGTTACCCATCAGTGCTACCTATGAGTGCCCATCAGTGTCATCTATGAGCGCCCATCAGTGCCGTATATGAGTACCCATCAATGCCACCTACCATTGCCCATCAATGCTGCTTATCAGTCCTGCCTATCCTTCGAACAGACACACGAGTTCGCCACTCGTAGGATTGTTGCTGAGTTCCTGAGCTTTTATGTGAGTTTTTAATTTGTTTTTAATAAAACTGTTTGTACCGCTGACTGGGTTACACTATGGATGTGTCTTTTCACCTCTTCCCCACCATCATGCCATCTGAGCGCTCCATCTGAGGCACTGAAAGAGGAATAGGAGTCACCACTAGCCCATATCAGCTGAGACATCTCCACACACGCTGAACCCTTGGGGAGACCAAACAACTAGCCCACGACTTCCAAGATCTAGCGGGGGAAAAAATAGAGGAAAAATAGAGGGACTTACGAGTTCGGTGCTCGTGGATACGAGCCTGAGATCTCTCACTTACACGTGAGTGCACTCCCACTCGTCAAGACCCCAATTAACAGCCCCCTTTGTGACGTTATTTCACCATCACCTTTTGTTGTCTTTTTACTTTGTTTTTTCATATAACACACTGGACGGAGATCTTTATGTGCTATCTATCTGTGGACTATAAGCATCCAGACCAGGTTGATCTTAACATATTGCGGTCAATTTGAGGTGAGCAGCTGGGTCCACCAGAGGTGTATACATGTAATCTTGGTGTTGGCTCAACTACTCTATCCCACTCACACTCCGGATCCAAGGGTCTTATATGTACTTTTTCTAGAACTACCTTCCGTGCTTTTTCCTAAAAGTGTGTGTTTTTTGTATTATTATTTATACAACACCTGCACCGTTGGAGATTGGATTCACTTTTGATGAAACACACCCATACACGGCAGAATTGTGCCAGATCTGGACTTTTTCAGAGTGCCGGATTTTATTAAGGATTGTCCTTTTATCATTTACTATTATTTTATATGTTAGATAATATTATCCTCACTAGTTACTTTGTAGTATATCACCCTATTTCACTATTTGTCTCTCATATTTTACAGCGCAAGTATTTTATTTGACACAGTCCTGCCTATCAGTGATACATACAAGTGCCACCTCACCAGTGCCGCCTCATCAATGCCCGTCAGTGCAGCCTCATCAGTGCCCATCAGTGAAGGAGAAAACATACTTATTTGCAAAGTTTTGTAACAAAAACAAAGAAAACCCCAGGACAGCAAGGGCTCGTTTACATTTGTGGTTTGAGGGACGGTAAAATCCCATAGTTTATTATGGCCTGCTACCAAACCAATGAAGTGGCCCTCACTCTTCAAAAGGTTGAGTGCCTCTGCCTCAGATCCCCTTTTAAAGGCTTTATAACCTAAATTGTGAACATTTCATAAAGTGGCATAATGTCGCCACTCCCTGAGGCCTCGTACACACGACCGAACATGTCTGCTGAAACTGGTCCGTCGGACCAGTTTCCGCAGACATGTCCGACCGTATAGAGGCCCGACCGGACAGTTTTCTGGCCTAGCGGACAGGTTTTCAGCGGACAAATGTTTCTTAGCATGCTAAGAAACATGTCCGCTGGAAGCCTGTCCGTCGGACATGTCCGATGGTCAGTACGACTCATCGGACATGTCCGCTGGCCTGAGAACCCGCGCATGGCGTCGAAGTGATTCGACACATGCGTGGAAGCATTGAACTTCCGGGTTCGCGCACGTCGCCGCGTCATCGTCACCGCGTCGTCTGTCCGCAGGGAATTTGGTCTGATGGTGTGTACAGCCATCAGACCAAATGATCCCAGCGGACATGTCCAATGAAAACGGTCCGCGGACCGTTTTCATCGGACATGTCCACTCGTCTGTACGAGGCCTTAGAAATGCTTCTGTATATAAAATACAAGACATAATTTTTATAACTGATCATCATCAACCCAACACTACTTGAACCAGAATATAGCTGAGTTAGCTAGTTTCTTCCTAAAGGTCAGCCTAGCTTTTCTTGAACCTACACCCTGACCATTTGGAAATGACCATTAATCATTATTTCTGTGCCCATTCCACTAACTTTTCCTCATCGTATTTCAGACCTAGACAAGTTTTGAACAAATGAGCAAAGTTTTACTATGCTGGCACCCAGTTTTATTATGAATGAGAATGTCTGTGCCGCAGTCATAATTTACAGGACTTCAATATGATAACAGTGTCCCTTATTCAGCTAATTGACAATGTGCATGTTGTACCCAGCACACAACCAAGACTGGGACACACTGAGCCCTTTCTTTCCCTCGTTCCTGTGATAACAACAGGACCTTTTTCCCCAGGGTCAGTGACATTGGTTTCCAGTTTCTCATCTGGCCCCACAGAAATAAAAATTGATCCAAATGAATTTGTTTCTACTCCGTTTAACGAGTATTCAAGTGAAAAAAAGCTTACACTTTCCCGAAGAAAGCGGGATCTGTATCTCTGGCCCCTTCCAAATGTACAAGATATTTCTGCCACTTTGTCTTTCATTCACACAAGGGAAATAACAAAGGTTCTTGTGATGTCTGTGGCTGATCGCCATGGTTACGATTCTGAGAAACGGTAAAAAGCAATTATGGTGAAACAGAGGAAGAAGAAATGTGCCCTTTTGTCAGAACTTCATAACAGCTGTAATAACAGGACAGCAGCGGGACAAATGTAAAATAACTCAAATATTGTGGCATGCTAAATGCCAGCACATTAAAAATGGGACTTCACTGTCACATTATTGAAAATGACAGGAAACATTAATTCCAGATGCCAAGAGACTTTTATTAAGGGAAAAGAAGAAAACGAACTATTGTCCCCAATTCGGGAACCATGAAACTTAAAGCCACTGTGCCATTGAGAAGAATCTAATTGACATACACCGATCTGACATAACATTACAGGTAAAGTGAATAACATTGATTATCTCATTACAATGACACCTGAAAGTGGGTGGGATATATTAGGCAGCAAGTGAACATGTTGGCCCGGATTCACGTATCTCGAGATACGCCGCATAAGTGTAACTATGCGCCGTCGTATCTGTGAACTAGATACTAGATACGCCTGAAAATAGGCTTCTTCCGACCGACGTAACTTTCCTACGTCGGCGTATCGTGGGCGCATATTTGCGCTGGCCGCCTCATTGCACATATGCAAATGAGGGAGATACGCCGATACACAAACGTAGTTGCGCCCGGCGCATCATATACGCGGTTTGTGTAAGTCGTACGTCCGGCGTAAAGTTATTCCCCATATAGGAGGCGCAACTCATGCAAAGGTATGGACCAGGGAACAGCCGTCGTATTTTACGTTGTTTGCGTAGTAGTACGTGAATAGGGCTGGGCGTAGGTTACGTTCACGTCGTAGGCAGTGATTCGATGTATCTTAGGGAGTAGTTTTGACGTGATTCTGCGCATGCGCACTGGGTTGCGTCCACGGGACGGCGCATGCGCCGTACGTTATTCGTATCTTTATGACGCTCAGTACATCATTTACATGGGGTCACGCCTCATTAGCATGGCTCACGCCCACTGCCACTTACGACGAGATACGCCGAGGGAACCCAGCGTAGATTAGGGAGCAAGTGCTTTGTGAATACTGTGCTAGCCGCTCTGCGCTACGTCGGCGTAGCGTATATTCGATACGCTACGCCGGCATAACTATGCGCCAATGTATGTGAATCCGTGCTGTTGTCCCTAAAGTTGGGTGTGTTGAAAGCAGAAAAAAACAAGAAAAGTAAGCATTTGAGCGGCTTTGACAAAGGCCAAAATTTAATGGCCAGATGACTAAAGCAACTCCAAAACTGCAGCTCTTGTGGGATGTTCTCAATCTGCAATGGTCAGGACCAGTGACGTTGCTAGGGGGAGACACCCATGGATAGTGGCACTGCTAACACCGCTCGCTGCCCTGATGATCTGTACCTCGCTCTGTGTCCCCAGTGGAGCAGACTGAAGCTGCCTCCTCCTCTCTGTTTACATCCAATGAGCAGGAGGAGCCCGAGGGACACACATCGCTGTGTGTAGATGTCCGTGGCCGCAATGTTCTGAGGTCTGTACTGTAAATCTATTATAAGTAGATTAGTAGATGGACATGTGCATGGGGGGTGCCTATACTGATGGGGGGTCTGCACTAAGGGGGTGTCTAAACTGCGGGGGTCTGTGCACTAAGGGGGATTCTATAATGATGGGGGCCTGCACTAAGGAGGGGTCTATACTGATGGGGGGGGGGGTCTGCACTAAGGGAATATTTTATACCAGGCATATGCAATTAGCAGACCTCCAGCTGTTGCAGAACTACAATTCCCATGAGGCATAGCATGACTCTGACAGCTACAAGCATGACACCGAGAGGCTAAGGCATGATGGGACTTGTAATTTTGCAACAGCTGGAGGTCTGCTAATTGCATATCCCTGTTCTATACTGATGGGGGGTCTGTACTAGGGGGCTCTGTACTGATGGGGGGGTCTGCAATAAGGGAAGATTCTATACTGATGGGGGTCTGTACTAAGGGGGATGTCTTTACTGATGGAGGGATCTGTACTAAGGGGCATTCTATACTGATGGGGGTCTGCACTAAGGGGGGTTGTTTATACTGATGGGGGGTCTGCACTAAGGGGGGGGGGTGTCCATACTAATGGGGGTGTCTGTACTGATGGGGGTGTCTGTACTGATGGGAGTCTATACTGAGGGAGGGGGATCTATACTGAGGGAGGGGGGTCTGTACTGAGGAAGAGGGTCTGTAATGAGGGGTGGTCTGTACTGAGGGAGGGGGTCTGTACTTAGTGGGTGGTCTATAATGAGGAATGGGGGTTCCGTTCTTAGTGAGGGGGTCTATACTGAGTTAGGGGGAACTATACAGCAGGAGGGGGGTTTGTAGTTAGTGCAGGGGGGTCTGTACTGAGAGGGGACTATAGTTGGTGGAGGCAGGTGACACCAATTTTTTCAGAACCGGGTGACACCAACCCTAGTGATGCCACTGGTTAGGACAGACTAAAAGTGGTCCATTAAAGGAAAATTGGTGAACCACTCCCAGGTCCATGGTGGATAAGGCTTATTGATACACATGGGGAGGGAAGGCTGGTCCGTGTAGTCCAATCCAATAGAAGAACAACTGTAGCTCAGACTGCTAAAAAAGGTAATGTTGATTCCAATAGAATAGGTGTAGAACACACAGTGCATTAAAGTTTGTTGCATATGGGGCTGATTGGACTGTAAGATTTACTCCGAGTTGACATTTGTTTTATTATACTTTTAACAAATTAACAAATTCTGTCAAATTAATTTGTTATTTTCGCTATATTTCTTTCGTATTAGTTGAAATGCGTTATTTTTTTTATTCATACATTCGGATACCTTTGGCCGGGCTTTGGCCCTACTTTCCCAACTGTCCCTGATTTTGAGGGACTGTCGCTCTTACCTCCTTATTTGTCCCTCATTTTGGTCTGATCTACAGTATCTCACAAAAGTGAGTAAACCCCTCACATTTTTGTATATATTTTCGGGAGCAGTGATTTTAATAATGCTTAAAGTGAAACAATAAAAGTGAAACATTCCTTTACATGTTGTACCTGGGGGGTGGCTATAGTATGACTTAAAGTAGCATTTGTTTCCCGTGTTTAGAACAGTCTCTGCACAAAATGACATTTCTAAAGGAAAAAAAGTCATTTAAAACTACTCGTGGCTATAATGAATTGTCGGGTCCCGGCAATACAGATCAAAGTCATTGAAAGTCATTGAAAAATAAAAATAGAAAATGCGTAGGGGTCCCCCAAAATTTCATTGCCAGGCCCTTCAGGTCTGGTATCGATTTTAAGGGGAACTCCGCGCCAAAATTAAAAACAAATGGCGTGGGGTTCCCCCCAAAAATCCATACCAGACCCTTATCAGAGCATGCAACCTGGCCGGCCGCAGAAAAGAGGGGGGGGACGAGAGAGCGCCCCCCCCTCCTGAACCGTACCAGGCCACATGCCCTCAACATGGGGAGGCTGTCCCCATGTTGATGGGGACAAGGGCCTCATCTCCACAACCCTTGCCCGGTGGTTCTGGGGGTGGGGGGCTTATCGGAATCTGGAAACCCCCTTTAACAAAGGGGACACCCAGACCCCGCCCCCCACTATGTGAATTGGTAAGGGGTACCATTTCACAAAAAAAGTGTCAAAATGTTAAAAACTATTCAGCGCTGGAAATAAACATAAATAATAAACAAAAATATTAAAACAAAAATATGCAAGCCAGCACTAAGGATAAATTCAAATAAAAATTACCAAATGACATGTATAGTGAAAACAGTGCAGCGCAAACAATAAATTACAATATAAATATAATGAATATAAGTCCATAAGAAATCATAGAAAGTGAATGAATCAAAATTATGAGGACAGAAAGTCCATCAGTGATAAGGTGAGCAGGAATTCAAATGAGTTTCAATACAATGGTGCAGAAGTCCAAACTAGTGACCATAGAGAGAGATCCTTCACCACAGAAAGACAGATGGCCTCTCACCTTAGTAATTCGACCCTCAAGGAGTCACACAGCATGATATATAATCAGGGATCCGGATAAATGGCAAACAGCAGCTCATGGACAACTCCCGATACCAGTCATCGATTCAGCATATAAGGACATATAAAAGAAAGGAGAGATCTAATGCTCTCAGTAGCAAAAAAGCGCTCCTCCTCCTCTGACTGTTCCGTGATAGGCGGAACACTAATTTTCCCAGCAGAGCCTCTATTCAGTGTTCCGCCTATCACGGATGCCTTCTCATCCTCAGCCTCGGCCTTGAACGAGAGGACATCCATGATAGGCGGAACACTGAACAGAGGCTCTGCTGGGAAAATTAGTGTTCCGCCGATCACGGAACAGCCTGAGGAGGAGGCGCGGCTTTTGTATAATGGGTGGTCGCCGTCTGATATCTCTGCAAACAGGAGAAGGTAGGGAGATCGTCGAGGCAGGGAATGGAATGGCACAGTGAGGCATGTATAGATGGCACAGTGAAGCATGTTACTAATGGCACAGTGAGGCATGTATAGATGGCACAGTGAAGCATGTTACTAATGGCACAGTGAGGCATGTATAGATGGCACAGTGAAGCATGTTACTAATGGCACAGTGAGGCATGTATAGATGGCACAGTGAGGCATGTATAGATGTCACAGTGAGGCATGTATAGATGGCACTAGATACTGTATGTGCATTCCCGTTCGTACGAATGTTATTTTCGTACAAAAATGTTAATTTTCGTACCCGCGGAATAATGTGTACATACGAAAAAATTAAAGCACCAAAATACGAAAACAACGGGATTACGAATGAGCCGCATAACGAACAACCGCAAATACGAACGAACGATCCGACGAAAATACGACAAAACGAAAACTGCAAAAGAACGAAAATGACATCTCTAACAAAAGATTTGCATTCTGTATTTTGAATTCCTTTTTTCTGTTCGTATTTTGGATTCAAAATACAGAATGCAAATCTTTTGTTATAGATGTCATATGAACATACGACTGAAAATACCAAAAGAAAAAGGATTCAAAATACAGAATGCAAATCTTTTGTTATAGATGTCATTTTCGTTTTTTTGAATGGGCAGTGAGTGTAGTTAGTGAAGCAGCTTCTCTTTTGTGCTGAGTAGTACAGTAAAGCCAAATAAACTTTTCTGTGGATTTTCATCTGAAGGGAGATCAGTTGGCCAGACTTTTGAACCCAAAAATGGTTTTCTGATGGAGTTTAAAAACGAACAAATTTTCTGAGAACGAACGGAAAACTATCGTTTTTATGTTTGTTGCTAAAAAAGTCTGACCAAGTGTATGGGGCTTAACAATAGTTAATATGGATGAGCCGCGTGTTGAAAGTGCCGCGAATCCCCGCGATATATTTACGAAAGTACAAAATGACGAAAATCTTTTTTCTGTTCGTATCTTCAGTCGCATGCCCACATGACATCCACAACAAATTGTCATAGATGTCACACGAACACACGACCGAAAACACGAACAGAAAAAGGAATCCAAAACACAGAATGCAAATCATTGACGAAAATTCACGAAAATTATTGTCTAACAAGTAACGAACATGAATTAAACAGAATAACGAACCATCCCGCATGTACGAAAATAAAACGGTAACGAAAATACGAAACGTTCGGAATACGAAAAAATCTCGTCGTACGAAAAACAAACGGGAACGAACAGGAAAACGGGCGTCTTACGAAAAACTAACGGAAACGAACCTACGGAACGATACGAAACGGGAAAAAAAAACAGTTTTTTTTTCTGTGCACATGTCTAGATGGCACAGTGAGGCATGTATAGATGGCACAGTGAGGCATGTATAGATGGCACAGTGAGGCATGTATAGATGGCACAGTGAGGCATGTATAGATGGCACAGTGAGGCATGTATAGATGGCACAGTGAGGCATGTATAGATGGCACAGTGAGGCATGTATAGATGGCACAGTGAGGCATGTATAAATGGCACAGTGAGGCATGTATAGATGGCACAGTGAGGCATGTATAGATGGCACAGTGAGGCATGTATAGATGGCACAGTGAGGCATGTATAAATGGCACAGTGAGGCATGTATAGATGGCACAGTGAGGCATGTATAGATGGCACAGTGGAGGCATGTATAGATGGCACAGTGAGGCATGTATAGATGGCACAGTGAGGCATGTATAGATGGCACAGTGAGGCATGTATAAATGGCACAGTGAGGCATGTATAGATGGCACAGTGAGGCATGTATAGATGGCACAGTGAGGCATGTATAGATGGCACAGTGAGGCATGTATAGATGGCACAGTGAGGCATGTATAGATGGCACAGTGAGGCATGTATAAATGGCACAGTGAGGCATGTATAAATGGCACAGTGAGGCATGTATAGATGGCACAGTGAGGCATGTATAGATGGCACAGTGAGGCATGTATAGATGGCACAGTGAGGCATGTATAGATGGCACAGTGAGGCATGTATAAATGGCACAGTGAGGCATGTATAGATGGCACAGTGAGGCATGTATAGATGGCACAGTGAGGCATGTATAGATGGCACAGTGAGGCATGTATAAATGGCACAGTGAGGCATGTATAGATGGCACAGTGAGGCATGTATAGATGGCACAGTGGAGGCATGTATAGATGGCACAGTGAGGCATGTATAGATGGCACAGTGAGGCATGTATAGATGGCACAGTGAGGCATGTATAAATGGCACAGTGAGGCATGTATAGATGGCACAGTGAGGCATGTATAGATGGCACAGTGAGGCATGTATAGATGGCACAGTGAGGCATGTATAGATGGCACAGTGAGGCATGTATAGATGGCACAGTGAGGCATGTATAAATGGCACAGTGAGGCATGTATAGATGGCACAGTGAGGCATGTATAGATGGCACAGTGAGGGGTCATCTTATACAGTGAGTATATCCCAAAACCAACATTTTAGCTGGGAAATTAGGGGGTCGTCTTATACGCCCAGTTGTCTTATACCCCGGCAAATACGGTATATAGCCAAAACTATAAATATACATTCGAGAATTTTCAATAGACTCCAATTCCAAGCAGACTTATTATAAAATGATAGTCCATTTTACACTACAGGGTCATTAACACCTAAAAATGTCTTCTCGCTGCAGGTGAAATCCTTTATCAGAGATCCGATAACAGAGATCATTGTGGAAAGACACCGCAAAACGCCAATCTACTCTGCGTCCGATGTTTGACATTTCGCAAACTACCTGAATATTCTGGAATCCTGCAGGGTGACCACGACGAGGAAACACAAGAAGGCTTTTTACCATAGCATTTCCATAGAGGATAATGCAGAGCAGATTGTGTGTAGTTGGATGGAGCCGAGAGAAAATTCAACCCACATCCCAGTTCATGGATGTGAAGCAATGCAAAGAATGATAAAAGCTCTGGAAACAAAGCATTAGAAAGCCTTTCATGCACACTGCTCTCTTTATGTTTGTTGCATGTACATACCAGATAAGTGGACTTATAAAAACCCCTCTAATTAAAAAGGGAGGATTATGTCTTGTTTTAGAGTCACCCAAAAATTAAAGATGGGCTCATTGGGGTTTCTGATAGTAAAATTTGGCTACAAATATAACATTTTTCATCCCAAAGAATGGGGAAAACCTTCTTTATGATAACGACTTGATTAGTTCTCCAGTAGATGACAAACCAGAATAAAGATTATAGGAAATATTTTCATGTCAATGTAAAGCTGCACTTGCTAGAATAAAAAAAAAGCAGACCCGTCATATACACACAAAATATATTCAATCTGTTGGGTTAGATACAGTAAACATGTGCAGAGCACAATTAAAGAAAGGGTGTAGATGGATACTGTCTCTGTGCCCATCCCCATGTGAATTAAAGCATAAAAACTAGGGCTGTTACTGATCAAAATGTTTCTGTTCGATTAATTGTTTTTTTTTTTTAATCGATTAATCGACTAATTTCGATTAATTATAACGCACATACAGATCCAACTCCTTTTAGCTGATCTCCTTGCAGGCTGATTCCCAGAGCAGCTACCAACCACTGGAAAAATGGATAGCAGGATACAAAAAACACACAAAGGCAGCGCTCGATGGAAATAGCGTTACAACTTTTATAGTCTTCAAGTAGGTAACAAAATAAATATTGCACTGGAGATAAAATCGATGTAGCTACATAAACTGTAAAAATGGTGCGAGTAATACCAAACGGTACCAAAAGCAGTCATAAAAACATGTAGCTAAGTATGATACTGGTATAAAAATGTGTACAACGATACCACTGCTGAATCCAGATGAGGAGGGGTTAACATCAGTCCGTCAGCATGTAGATGTCCCTTGAATGGAACTATCACAACTCCCAGTGGATGGCTGTAGAATCCCAGGTTGATAGAGGGAAGTGTAACAGCCCTTGCGTGTGGCAGATAGTGAGGCCCCGCCGGCATGCAGATATGAAGGCACAGCAAAGGAGCCCTTCAGATGGACACGGCAAGCCCCGCCGGTGTTCCTGACGTTACTGGATCTCCGAAGGAACTCCCTGAAGGCCCAGAAGCCGGCGGAGAGGCGAGTATCAATCAAAACAATTTTAATCGATCAAAAAGATTTTGATCGATCCAAAAAATTAAAGATTAATCGATTAATTAAAAGTTAATTTGCACAGCCCTAATAAAAATAGAAAGATCGGGTGGCAGAGATTTTTTTTTTAAGGCACCAAACACAACAAAAATCTGGTAAAAATACATACAAAACTTTATTTTTTCAAGGCTAAAAATCCACAAACTAGACCACAAATTGTATGATAAATATTGCATAATGTACACTATACTACCAAAAGTATTGGGACACCTGCCTTTACACACACATGAACTTTAATGGCATCCCAGTCTTAGTCTGTAGGGTTCAATATTGAGTTGGCCCACCCTTTGCAGCTATAACAGCTTCAACTCTACTAGGAAGGCTGTCCGCAAGGTTTAGGAGTGTGTCTATGGGAATGGAAAAATTGTATCAACACATATAACCAAACCTAGATCATAAAATGATAAAACAGCGCTAAAGATGGATAAAGTCCAAAATCCAAAAATCCAAAGTCCAAAGTCCAAAATAGAGGAAACCCAGCACTAAAACATACACAGAGATCCCTCTAGGATGCTTTAATGCAACTCTCATGCCCTGTACACATGATCAAAATTTCCAATGGGTTAAAATCCGATGGAATCTTCCGTCGGAATCCTGTTCAAGCTGTCTTGCATACACACTGTCAGACCAAATTCCGACCGTCCAAAACGCGGTGACGTAAAACACTACGACGAGCCGAGAAAAATTAAGTTTAATGCTTCCAATCATGCGTCAACAACTTTATTCTGGGCATGCGTGTTTTTTTTTCCGTCGGAGTTCCACACAGATAATCGAAATTTCTGATAGAACATGTTTTATTTTTTTCCGATGGAAAAAAAATCCTATTTCTAAACTCCGATGGTAAAAATTTGGATGGGGCCCACACACGGTCGGAATATCCGATGAAAAAATTCCGTCAGACATTTTTTCATCGGAAATTCAGATTGTGTGTACAAGGCATCACTCGCGGCATGGCCAACTGCTAGCAATGCTCCAAGGGTAAGCAGTATCAGTAGACATGTGCACAGCAAACATTTTCGTTTCTGTTCGTTTATCGTGATTCGTAACGAGTCGTAATTTCGTAAGACGTTAGTTATCGTATTCGTACTCTTTAGTATTTTCGTAACACTCTTTTTTCCGTTTCCGTTTTTTTCTGTTAGTTTATTTTTTGTTGAATCGAGATTCGGATTTTCGTTATATTTTGTATTCTGCCGCGTTCGTATTTTTAAAATGATTTTATTCGTTCCTTCGTTTTTACGTTAGTTTAATTTTCGTTGTTTTGCTATTCATATTTACATTATATTTTTCATCATGCCGCATTCGTATTTTCGTAAGAAATATATTTTCGTTGCTTTATGATCATTCGTATTTTCGTGTCTAATTTCCTTTGATTGTAAAAACTTTTGTAGATTTTATTGCATTCGTAATTCTGTTAGAATACATTTTACGTTTATTCGACACACAACTCGTCGTAATTTTGGAATTCGTACTTTACTGTGATTGACTTGACTGTCTTAGTTAGCACACACACCCTGTCTAGAATGAAGTCTGACGTAGAAGAAAACTAAAATATGTCAGATATTACAAATACAAATCTAGAAATTAGATGCACTGCAGTCTAACACAGAAAAAGACACAAGGAGCCAGGAGGTCATGAGAAAGAAGCTCATTGGGGGAAGGAACAAACCTCTTCAAAGGAAAGGGACAGCGCTCAGTGGCTATTGGTCAATGTCCAGAAATATTTCAGTACTAACGAAAGCTAATTTACATTATTTCGTATTTTCGTTGTTTTTATTTCCGTTTTCCGAAGATTCGTAATTTATTTTTCGTTATTTTTGATTTTCGTTTTTTATTCTTTGTTCGGCATTTCGGTTGTTTTCTTTTCGGTCTTCGAATATTAGTAAGTTTGCATTTTCATTCATTTTGTTTTTCGTAATTTTTTTTTTTTTTGGGTTCGGTATTTTCGTTGTTTCTATGTTTTCGTTTCTTTCATCTTTCGTATCTTCGTTGTTTTTCATATTCGTTATTTTGAAAATATCGTTATTCGTTATTAATTGCGCTAAACCATTCGTTCATTTGTATGTTAACGAATCAACTAAAATAACGAAAATTGACGGAAAACGTATTCGTAACTTAAAAAATTGCACATGCCTACAGTAAGTATCAGTGCAAAAGGTGCAAAGCGCAAATTCCTCTATTGAATGGTATTGTAAATGTATTGTCTGCCTCAAACAACAGAGCTCCATCTAGCAGCACCTCCCTATCCCTGTTATTTTTCAATCTGTTTTATTTATTCCATGTTATATTTTAATTGTATGGATGGTTTATTAGAGTATAGTTTTTATATAGTTTTATTTGGTACTAATTGCTGTTACTGCTAATTGTATTGTGTTTTGTTCTGTTCGCGATTGTGATCTTGTGTTGTCTTTGTTGAATGTAACTGTATCCTAATAATTTCCCTTTGGGATTAATAAAGTATTCTGAATCTGAAACGGTCTGCGCTATATAAATCATGCGTGACATTACAGCAACCAATCATCAATCATAATTCATTGTTCAGACTGATAAAAAATAAAGGGCCATAAGACACCAGGGGGGGGGGGGGCTAGCCAGGGCTCCGTGTAGGTCTATCCTAGGGTACTCATTCCTGCTGCAGGACTCCCTTGTCCAGTCTTCACCCATCACCACGGTGTTACTGGCCAAATCAGCTGGTGAAGATAAAGGAACAAGGCTTCAAGCCGCGCACACACGACCGGTTATCACGGCAGGAAAATTGCCAGGAGATTTGACCGAGAACCCGATGGTAAAATAGAGAACCTGCTCTCTAGTTTCTTGTCGGGTTTCCCAGCAGAGCGTTTCCTGCCGAGAAAACCATTCGTCTGTATGCTTACCTATCCCAGGTAAACCCGCGCATGCTCGATAAGAGTTTGACGCATGTGCAGTAGCATACAAGTTTAGTGCGGGGTGTAGCAAGATGGCGGCGACGGCATCGAATGTGACGTGCGCTGGCTCGTCGTAGTCGATGACGTCACTGTGTTCTTGCAACTCAAAAGAACGGCGGTTCTTTTGAATGGCCGCCTGGATGCACGGCTTTTCAAGACAAGCTTGCCAGGAATCCCGTCAGGAAAACAGACATTTTTTTCCCTGACAGGATTCCCGGCCGTGTGTACAGGGCCTAAGAAATAGAAAACTAAAGCCAATGGGGTAGATTCAGGTAGGGGCGCGCACTACTACGGAGGCGCAGCATACCGTTTTTACGCTACGCCTCCGTAAATTATGTGCGCTACGCTTCATTCACGAAGCAGTAGCTCCGTAATTTGCGGGGGCGTTCCGTAAAAGTGGCCGGCGTAAGCGCGCGTAATTTAAATGATCCCGTAGGGGGCGTGGATCATTTAAATTAGGCGCATTCCCGCGCCGAGCGTAGTGCGCATGCTCCGTCGTAAAACTTTCCCGACGTGCATTGCGGTAAATGACGTCGCAAGGACGTCATTTGCTTCAACGTGAACGTAAACGGCATCCAGCGCCATTCACGATTCACTTACGCAAACAACGTAATTTTCAAAAATCGCAACGCGGGAACGACGGGTATACTTAGCATTGGCTGCGCCTGCTAATAGCAGGAGCAGCCTTACGCAGAAACCGAGGAACGCAAACGACGTAAAATTCGAACGCCGGGCGCGCGTACGGTTGTGAATCGGCGTGAGTATGCAATTTGCATACTCTACGCTGACCACTACGGGAACGCCACCTGGCGGCCAGCGTAAGAATGCAGCCTACGATACGACGGCATAAGAGCCTTAGGCCAGTCATATCTTAGGCTGCAGTCGGCGTATCGAGCTTTCTGAATACAGAAAGTCGATACGCCGGTGCTACTTAGCAATTACGCTGCGTATCTATGGATACGCAGGTGTAATTGCTACCTGAACCTACCCCATTGTTATTATTCTACAGGATTTATATAGTGCCAACAGTTTGCACAGCGCTTTACAATATAAAGGGGGACGGTACTTTTACAATACAGTCCAATACAGAAGGAATAAGAGGACCCGGTTCATGAAGTGTACAATCTAAAGGGAGGGGCAGGTGGTACAAAAGGTAATAGCTGCAGGGGATGATCTGATGGAGGTGACTCAGATACAGTTCTTAGGTGGAGGTGGGATAGGCCCTACGCGGACAGGGTAGGAGCTAACCGGACATACTGGGGTAGGGATTTCCACAGGATTGGAGAGGTTCTGGAGAAGTCCCAGGGACCAGTATGGGAGGAGGTAACAAGGGATCTAGAGAGCAGGAGGTCTTGTGAGGAGTGAAGAGGACATTTGAGTGATATCTGCAGATGTGGTTGGTGATGTAGCTGGGATGTTGTGGATGAGTTTCCGGCGGCATTCATAATAGACTGAAGGGAAGGTAGGCTGGTGAAGAGATAGTTGCAGTTGTAAATGCAGGATATAACCAAGGAGTGGATAAGTTGTTTTGAGGTGTCGTTGGTCAACTAAGGAATGAATTCTGGAAATGTTGCGAAGGTTAACCACTTAAGGACCGCCTCCTGCACATATACGTCGGCAGAATGGCACGGCTGGGCACAAGCACGTACAGGTACGTCCTCTTTAAGTGCCCAGCCATGGGTCGCGGGTGCGCGCCCTTGACCAGGTCCGAAGCACCGTGACCGCGGGACTCGCGGACCCGATCGCCGCTGGAGTCCCGCGATCGGTCCCCGGAGCTGAAGAACGGGGAGAGCTGTGTGTAAACACAGCTTCCCCGTTCTTCACTGTGGCGCTGTCATCGATCGTGTGTTCCCTAATATAGGGACACACAATCAATGATGTCACACCTACAGCCACACCCCCCTACAGTTAGACACACAGATGAGGTCATACATAACCCCTTCAGCGCCCCCTGTGGCTAACTCCTAAACTGCAATTGTCATTTTCACAGTAAACAATGCATTTTAAATGCATTTTTTGCTGTGAAAATGACAATGGTCCCAAAAAATGTGTCAAAATTGTTTGAAGTGAAGTGAGTCACGAAAAAAAATCGCTGATCGCCACCATTAGTAGTAAAAAAATTTTTTTTTTATAAAAATGCGATAAAACTATCCCCTATTTTGTAAACACTATAAATTTGGCGCAAACCAATCGATAAACGCTTATTGAGATTTTTTTTTTACCAAAAATAGGTAGAAGAATACGTATCGGCCTAAACTGAGGAAAAAATAAGTTTTTTTATATATTTTTGGGGGATATTTATTGTAGCAAAAAGTAAAAAATATTTATTTTTTATTTCAAAATTGTCGCTCTATTTTTGTTTATAGCGCAAAAAATAAAAACCGCAGAGGTGATCAAATACCACCAAAAGAAAGCTCTATCTGTGGGAAAAAAAGGACGCCAATTTTGTTTGGGAGCACGACCGCGCAATTGTCAGTTAAAGCGACGCAGTGCCGAATCGCAAAAACTGGCCGGGTCCTTTAGCTGCCTAAAGGTTCGAGTCTTAAGTGGTTAAGGTGGCCATCCTGGTTAAAGCTGTAGTAAAGTCCGCATTTTGATTTATACCTACAGGTAAACCTATAAGAAGGCCATATGTGTGTGCAGCCTATTGCATTAGGGTGTGCATCCCAAAGTTCAAACACATATGCGTGTGTATATAGCAATGGACAGTGCCAGTAGAGCAGTGGATGATGTCAGTAGGGCAGAGATTGGTGTTAGTAGTTTATTTTAATATTTTAAATTTTTGCTTTTACAATTTTATTTTATTTTTTAGGACCCCCCCCTTGGGGGTATTTGGTGAAATATCAGGGGTCTAAACAGACCCCTGATGTCTCACTTTTGAGACAGAGAAAGGGACTGAGGACAGAGATTCCCAAGGTCTCTTTCTATGCAACCAAGCAGCAGGGGGAATCTGCGCAGCACAGGGTGATTAGAGTGGGCCCAGGCACACCTGGCACACGCCTATGAATAAGGCTTACCTGTAGGAACAGTAAATATCTCCTAAACATGCACCATTTAGGAGATATCTAATTTAGTAGCAGCCAGTGATGTCACCGAATGGATGGTGCCGTATATTCAGAGCTCTGTAGGGAAGTTGCGACTCCTTTGTGTGCATGCGTGGGAGTGACATCATCCCGGCTCAGTCAAACAGCCGAAGCCCGCAAACCCAGAAGAAAGGCCTGGTGGGGATGGAAGCCCAAGTAGCAGTGAATGCGAGCCACTGGAGGGCTTTGTTATAAGGGAAGTCTGTCATAATGTGTTAGTATGTGGTACATACTAACACATTATGGCTTAAACTGCCCCAGGGGGCAATTATTTGTTTGTTAAAGAATTGGTAAGCTGCAATATATTCAATGTTGTATTTGAGTTTAGAAGGATCGCCCCTGGTTTAGGGGGTATTTTGTTAGTCAGAAGGTTCAGGTTAGGGTTGAGTTATAGATAAGGGTCACTTTTATTATATTAGTTAACCTTAACTTCACTTATTTTTGGTGCTGAATATACCAAAAACTATTCAATCAATGACCAACAAAAACCTCCTTTGAAATTAGACTATTATAAGCTACAAATGAACAAAAAAATATAGATCATAAAAGTATATTTTTATTGATACAAAGCAAAAAGAATAAAAACGAATGCAGCTATATATGAAGTATTGCTTGCAGCATAACAACATGCCAACATCGACAATCCTTGAATTATATAGATGATCAAAAGGTAAAGCACCCAAAGCACTTCGAAATAACCTCCTTCCTCAGGGGTGCCATCTATAGATTGAAAGAGTTCACTACAATTGAAAGAGTACAGGAAATCAATATCTAGAACAGGGATATGCAATTAGCGGACCTCCGGCTGTTGGAGAACTACAATTCCCATGAGGCATAGCAAGACTTGTAGTTTTGAAACAGCTGGAGGTCCGCCAATTGCATATCCCCGATATAGAATAATGTACAGTACAAAGAACAGCTTATATATGAAAGTCAATACTGACCTAATTATGTCATATAGGAGAACATATTTGGGCACTAGTTTAAATCATAATGAAAGCAGTGTCACTGCCATCCCATCAGTCCATAAGGTAGAGGAATAGGGGGGCGACCCCGGCCCTTTCACCACTGGAGCCGCCCCGTGACAGCAAGGACAGTGGTCAAAGTTTTACTGACAAAAAGCAAAAATAGATTAATGGAGTGAAAATGTATATACACTAGATTACTAAAAGTATTGGTACGCCTGCTTTTACACGGACATGAACTTTAAAGGGTGTGGTAAAGGTAAAAAAAAAATCCCTAACTATCTTCCTTTACCTTAGTGCAGTCCTCCTTCACTTACCTCATCCTTCCATTTTGCTTTTAAATGTCCTTATTTCTTCTGAGAAATCCTCACTTCCTGTTCTTCTGTCTGTAACTCCACACAGTAATGCAAGGCTTTCTCCATGGTGTGGAGAAAGCCTCTTGAGGGGGGGAGGGGGCGAGGAGTGTCAGGACACTCTCTACTTTGCAGATAGAGAAAGGAGCTGTGTGTTAGTGGGCACCCTGACACTCCTGCTTGCCCCCTCCCCCCTTAAGGGGCTTTCTCCACACCAGGGAGAAAGCTTTGCATTACTGTGTGGAGTCACAAATGGTCAAACATTCCCATAGACACACTCCTAAACCTTGTATGTGTTGGTTGAATTTTTATTATATATAATTGTATCTGATATTATATAATAAAATTTATATTTTATTAAAAAAATTAATTTGTGTGCTCACCTTGGTAACAGACGCATTATCTCCAATTAAAATCCCATTATCCTTGAGAGAGCGTTGCCTCGCTCTTATTTTCTCTTTTTAACACTCCTAAACCTTGTGGACAGCCTTCCTAGTAGAGTTGAAGCTGTTATGGGTGCAAAAGGTGGGCCAACTCAATACTGAACTCTACAGACTAAGACTGGGATACCATTAACGTTCATGTAAAGGCAGACGTCCCAATACTTTTGGTAATATAGTGTATAAACGCCTTTAATTAACTAGATGCCGACCAGCCGCCGCAGTTCTACAGGGGCAGGTTGGCTATTCGTAGCTCTACGTTGGCTCTCTAAGCGGCCACTAGGGGCGCGTGCGCGCCGCCGGGGGCACACGCGCGCGCCCCCCGCTCGCTCCTGACTCCTGTGTGCGTGCCCAGCGGACGCGATCACCGCCGGGCACCCGCGATTGGTCGTTACAGAGCGAGAACCCGGGAGCTGTGTGTGTAAACGAAATGAATGAAAACGAATGAAAACGAAGTGTAAACACACAGCTCCCGGTCCTGTCAGGGGGGAGAAATGCCTGACCGTCTGTTTGTACAATGTATGAACAGAAGATCAGTAATTTCCCCTAGTGAGTCCACCCCCCCCCCTACAGTTAGAACACACCCAGGGAACATACTTAACCCCTTCCCCACCCCCTAGTGTTAACCCCTTCCCTGCCAGTGGCATTTTTTATAGTAATCAATGCATTTTTATAGCACTGATCGCTATAAAAATGCCAATGGTCCCAAAAATGTGTCCGAAGTGTCCGCTGTATTGTCGCAGTACCGTAAAAAAAATTGCTGTTCGCCGCCATTACTAGTGAAAACATTTTTTTATAAAAAAGCCATAAAACTACCCCCTCTTTTGTAAACGCTATAACTTTTGCGCAAACCAAACGCTTATTGTGATTTTTTTTACGAAAAATATGTAGAATACGTATCGGCCTAAACTGAGGAAAAAAAACGTTTTTTTATATATTTTTGGGGGATATTTATTATAGTAAAAAGTAAAAAATATATATTTTTTTCAAAATTGTCGCTCTATTTTTGTTTATAGCGCAAAAACTAAAAACCGTAGAGGTGATCGAATACCACCAAAAGAAAGCTCTATTTGTGGGGAAAAAAGGACGCCAATTTTGTTTGGGAGCCACGTTGCACGACCGCGCAATTGTCAGTTAAAGCGACGCAGTGCCGAATCGCAAAAAGTGCTCTGGTCTTTGACCAGAGATATATGGTCCGGGAGGCTTAAAGTGGAGGTTCACCCTCAAAAAAAATTCTGACATCACATGGAGTCGAGCCATCCTACCGACAGAATGCCGGTGTTTTTTTGTTTTTTTTCTCAGCACATACCTCGTTATCACGATTTTCACCCCCCGGCAATCCCGCGGGACTGGGCGTTCCCAAGCACTGCCTGTGATTGACAGGCTTCCGAACGGCGCAATATTGCGCGTCACAGCTTGCAGACAGAACCCGAACGTCTGTGCGCAGGCGCCGTATAGAGCCGCACCGACGTTCGGGTTTTTTCGGCAACCTGTGACGCGCAGTATGCGCCGTTCGGAAGCCTGTCAATCACAGGCAGTGCTTGGGAACGCCCAGTCCGCGGGATTGCCGGGGGGTGAAAATCGTGATAACGAGGTATGTGCTGAGAAAAAAAAAAAAACACCGGCATTCTGTTGGTAGGATGGCTCGACTCCATGTGATGTCAGAATTTTTTTGAGGGTGAACCTCCACTTTAAGTGGTTAAGAGGAAAAACAATCAAGGTAGAGCAGTATCCACATTAAGGCTGGAAAAAAAAAGTGTACTACTAAGAACAAAACAGTCAGTTAAGCGTCCCACGCCTCCAATTCATTTTCTAATGGATTTCCCGTGCGGTTTGACATTAGAGGAACCTGATCCAAACCATCACCACAATGGTGGATTACTTCTACCACAACATTGCGTAGAAAACACAAGGATAGGCTGCAGTTTCAGCTCGCTGAGCATGGAGTGTGAAGAGTGAAAGCTTGTTTGAAAAATTGCCGTCCGCCGCCTTGGGAATTTACCGAAAGCCACAAGCCAGTTTCGTCTCGGGCCCTTCAAGGTCTAAATGGGTCCTTATGCTAGTAAATGGGATGAAAGAGGTTAGGAGCAGCTCTTTCAGATACGGTTTCATGATCATTGTAAATAAACAGACATTGTGCGGTCCGTGTAACATTAGAAAGTGGCATTTAGGTATAGAAAGGACATTTCTACTGTAAGAAAATGAAACGGTACTATTGGTTTGGAAATTATTTACCTGCGAGATATGAAAGGTGTTCGGTGACAGCCACATTAAAACGTCAGTAAAATATAGAAAGAACACAGTGTAAGAACAAATGTAACCTTCACAAATGGAACAAGGTCTGTCCTCAGACTTTAGCTTTTTTTTTGGACAGGTTTCACAAGGGGGTTATTTGTTTTCCTACTCTACAGGAAAGGCTTTACGAAAATATTGGAGGTTTGTGTTACAAGGGATAAAATGGTATTGATGAGTACAATTTATTAATTTCCTGAATATTAGCCTCAATAAGAAAGAGCAGAATCTGGAGTAAGTCACATCTTTCATGTCCCCTATCGGCATTCCTGTACCCTGCATCAGTCAACCCTGCCAACAAAGCCCTCCTTCTATACTGTGGGCTTTATGTTTTTTTTTTTTTTAACCATCTCCGGCATACTCCATGCCAGTGGCGGCTGGTGCTCCAAATTTTTGGGGGGGCGCAAACGGGAAAAAAAATTGCAGCCTCACTGTGCCCATCAAATGCAGCCACTGTGTCATCAATTGTCACCACTGTGCCATGCCATCAAACGCAGCCACTGTGTCATCAATTGTCACCACTGTGCCATGCCATCAAACGCAGCCATCAATTCGCACCACTGTGCCATGCCATTAAACGTAGCCACTGTGCCATTAATTGTAACCACTGTGCCATGCCATCAAACACAGCCACTGTGCCATTGTCACCACTGTGCCATGCCATCAAACGCAGCCACTGTGCCATCAATTGTCACCACTGTGCCATGCCATCAAACGCAGCCACTGTGCCATCAATTGTCACCACTGTGACATGCCATCAAACGCACTCACTGTGCCATCAATTGTCACCACTGTGCCATGCCATCAAATGCAGCCACTGTGCCATTGTCACCACTGTGCCATGCCATCAAACGCAGCCACTGTGCCATCAATTGTCACCACTGTGCCATGCCATCCAACGCAGCCACTGTGCCATCAATTGTCACCACTGTGCCATGCCATCAAACGCAGCCACTGTGCCATCAATTGTCACCACTGTGCCATGCCATCAAACGCACTCACTGTGCCATCAATTGTCACCACTGTGCCATGCCATCAAACGCAGCCACTGTGCCATTGTCACCACTGTGCCATGCCATCAAACGCACTCACTGTGCCATCAATTGTCACCACTGTGCCATGCCATCAAACGCAGCCACTGTGCCATGCCATCAAACACAGCCACTGTGCCATCAATTGTCACCGCTGTGCCCTTTAATTGTCGCCGCTGTGCCCTTTAATTGTCCCCACTGTGCCCATTGTCCCCACTGTGCCCATTGATGTCACTGACTGTGCCCTGTAAAGTGCCCCTTTCCCCCCCAGCACGGCACTTACCTTTACTGGAGTCAGCCATCCACGTCCCTCGATGTCTTCTACCGCCCTTGATGACTGACGGGCGTCTCAGCCAATCAGGTTACCGGTAGCCAGATACGGCCAACCTGATTGGCTGAGACGCCTGTCAGTCTTATACAAGGAGCGCATCCCTAGTGTGTTCCTTGTATAAGCTTCCGGGACCCGAGGGCTGTACTCGGAAAAGCCTATAAGAGCCGTTTGCTCTGATAGGCACTTCCGTACAGCCAACCAGCTGCCGTTATTCAGATGGCCGGACATGAGCGCCGACCATCTGAATAGAACAGCGGCATCGGCGATAATAACATAGATTTGTGCAATGCATGAATCTATGTTATTAGACTCAGTGGTGGTGAGAGCCAGAGGGGGCGGCGCTCCAGCGCCCTCTATTGACGAACCGCCACTGCTCCATGCTCTTTTACTTCTCTCCTTTATATTGCCTGGTTCTTGCTCCCCCCCATTTATCCTCTACAGATGCCTTGAAAAAGTTTTCATACTCGTGAAATTTTCTAAAACCGTAAATTGATTTTTTTCTGGATTTTATGTCATAGACCAGTGATGCAAACCTTTTTGAGCCCGAGCGACACAAAACCAACTTATTTCTTTCAAAGTGCCAACACAGAATTAAACCTACCAGCGGCTCTGTACAGACGATGGGACTGATCATCCCCCTGAATGAGCCCTAAAGCCCTGTACACACGATCGGTCCATCCGATGAGAACGGACCGATGGACCGTTTTCATCGGTTAACCGATGAAGCTGACTGATGGTCCATCATGCCTACACACCATCGGTTATAAAAAAAAACGATTGCGTCAGAACGCGGTGACGTAAAACACGACGTGCTGAAAAAAACAAAGTTCAATGCTTCTAAGAATGCGTCGACTTGATTCTGAGAATGCGTGGATTTTTATCAATGGTTGTGCCTACTAACGATCGGTTTTGACCTATCGGATAGGAATCCATCGGTTAAATTTAAAACAAGTTGGCTTTTTTTTAACCGATGGTTTAATATCCGATGGCGCCTACACACGATCGGTTTAGAAGGATGAAAACAGTCAATCAGACCATTCTCATCGGTTTAACCGATCGTGTGTACGCGGCCTTAGGGACCAAAAACTTACGATTCTGCCAGATTTTCTTAGAATGCAGGGTTCAGGAATGCGTTGTGTTCAGAATACACTGACCTACCTGACACATGCACTGATTATTGCACTCACCTACCTGACACATGCCACTTACCTACTCGACCATTACACTCACCTACCCAACACATGCACTCACCTACCTGAACATTACGCTCACCTACCTGAAATTTTTTGGCGTGCCGGCAGTGGCACCCGTGCCATAGGTTCGCCATCACTGTGATAGACCAACACAAAGTGGCATATAATTGTGAAGTGGAAGGAAAATGATAAATGGTTTTCAATTTTTTTTTACAAATATGTGAAAAGTGTGGGGGGTACATTTGTATTCAGCGCCCCGGAGGCAATACTTTGTAGAACCGCCTTTCACTGCAATTACAGCTGCAAGTCTTTTTGGGGGTGTCTCTACCAGCTTTGCACATCTAGCAAAGCGTCTGGGAACAGCAATTTTCAAGCCTTGCCACAGATTCTCAATAGGATTTAGGTCTGGACTTTGACTGGGCCATTCTAACACATGAATATGCTTTGATCTAAACCATTCCATTGTAGCTCTGGATGTATGTTTAGGGTCGTTGTCCTGCTGGAAGGTGAACCTCCGCCCCAGTCTCAAGTCTTTTGCAGACTCCAATGCAGCATACACACGGTCGGAATTTCCGACAACAAATGCTTGAGAGCTGGTTCTCAAATTTTCCAACAACAAAACTTGCCAGAAATCCCGAGCGTGTACACAATTCTGATGCACAAAATTCCATGCATGCTCGGAATCGAGCAGAAGAGCCGCACTGGCTATTGAACTTCATTTTGCTTGGCTCATCGTACGTCACTGCGTTCTTGACGTTCATAATTTCCAACATCTGTGTGTATGCAAGACAAGTTTGAGCAGACATCGATCGGAAAAATATCCACGGTTTTGTTGTCGGAATGTCCGATTGTCTGTACGCGGCATTACAGGTTTTCTTCTAAGATTTCCCTTTATCTGGCTCCATCCATCTCCCCATCAACTCTGACCAGCTTCCCTGTCCCTGCTGAAGAAAAGCATCCCACAACATGATTCTGCCACCACCATGCTTCACGGTGGTGCTGTTTTCAGGGTGATGTGCGGTCTTTTATTCCGCCACACAGTGTTTTTCTTTTAGGCCAAAAGTTCCATTTTGCTCTCATCTGACCAGAGCACCTTCTTACACATATTTGTTGTGTCCCCCACATGGTTCCCTGCAAACTGCAAATGGAACTTATGACTTTCTTTCGACAATGGCTTTCTTCTTACCACTCTTCCATAAAGGGCAGATTTGTAGAGTGCACGACTAATAGTTGTCCCGTGGACAGATTCTCAAACCTGAGCTGTGGATCTCTGCAGCTCCTCCAGAGTTACCATGGGCCTCTTAGCTGCTTCTCTAATTAATTCTCTCCTTGCCCAGCCTGTCAGTTTAGGTGGACGGCCATGTCTTGGTAGGTGTGCAGTTGTGCCATACGCTTTCCATTTTCGGATGATGGATTGAAGAGAGCTCCGTGAGATGTTCAAAACTTGGGATATTTTTTTTATAGCCCAACCCTGCTTTAAAACTTCTCTACAACTTTATCCCGGACCTGTCTGGTGTGTTCCTTGGCCTTCTTGATGCTGTTTGTTCACCATGGGTCTCTAACAAACCTCTAAGGGCTTCACAGAACAGCTTTATGTATACTGAGATTAAATTACACACAAGTGAACTCTGTTTACTAATTAAGCACATTAAGGTCATGGAGTAGCCTAGCCAGTCTCCAGACCTCAATCCTGTAGAAAATGTATGGAGAGAGCTGAAACTTTGAGTTGCTAAGCGACAGCCAAGAAATCTTAAGGATTTCAAGAAGATCTGTAAAGAAGAGTGGACCAAAATCCCTCCTTGAGATGTGTGCAAATCCGGTCACCAACTACAAGAAGCGTGCGTCTTACCTCTGTGCTTGCCAAGAAGGGTTTCTCCACCAAATACTAAGTCTTGTTTTGCTTGGCGATCAAACACTTATTTTACTCACTGAAATGCAACTCAACATACAGTGTTTCCCCGAAAATAAGACCTACCCTGAAAGTAAGCCCTACTGTAATTTTTTGAGAAGGCTGCAATATAAGCCCTACCCCGAAAATAAGCCCTAGTTTGGGGTTGTGTGTTCTAGACTGTGTATGTTTTTTTGGTAAATACCTTTGTTGCAGTGCTGCTCAGCTGATCCCCGCTGCTCTCCTCCTCTTCTGTCAGCGCAGGATCTCGGCCCCCCTCCCTCTGTAGTGCTCAAAGCAGAAAAAGACCATTCAGGCGGTACATGGAGGTGCCATTTGTCGCTCAGCTGATTCTCCGCTGCTCTCCTTCTGCCTACTGTCAGCAGGGGATCTCGGGGCCCCCCTCCCTCTGCAGTGCTCGGAGTGGGAAAAAGACCGTTCAGGCGGTACATGAATGTGCCGAGCGGCGCTCAGCTGACTCCCCGCTGCTCTACTTCTGCCAGCTGTCAGCAAAAGGAATCTCGAGCCCCCCTCCCTCTGCAGTGCTCAGAGCATGGAAGATCGATCAGGCGGGTCACGAAAGGACCGAGGAAGGCGCTGTAGGAAGGTACGGTGCACACTTTACATTGTATGGGGGGCTGTAATACAGTGCATTTTATGATTTTACAGGCATTTTTAACTCCGTTCCAGGAGATGGGGAGAGAAGATAGCACATGACAAGCCCTACCCCGAAAATAAGCCCTACTGGGTCTTTTGTCGAAAAAATGAATACAAGACCCAGGCTTATTTTCGGGGGAAACACGGTAATATTTGTATTGTGTTTTTTTTCTGGATTTTTGGTTGATATTTTGTCCCCATCATTTAACCACATCAATACTGGGCACTTTCACCCCTTTCCTTTCCAGACCAATTTTCAGCGCTCTCGCACTTTCAATGACAATTGCACGGTCGTGCTACGCTGTACCCAAATGACATTTTTATAATTTTGTTCGCACAGACAGAGCTTTCTTTTGGTGGTATTCACAGCTCCGTTTTTTAATTTTGCGATATAAACGAAAAAAAGAGCGAAGCTTTGGGAAAAAAAAAACAATATTTTCTTCTTTCCATTTTAAAAGAAATCCAATAAAATCAAATTTTGTCATAAATTTAAGCCAAAATGTATTCTGTATGTAACAGAACACATTTTGGCTTAAATTTATGACAAAATTTGATTTTATTGGATTTCTTTTAAAATGTGTCTTTGGTAAAAAAAATCCTGTGTATAATAATTGGTTTGTGTGATCACGGATAGATGTACGCAGATGATCATTGGGACATGTGATTTTACTGTGTGGGGACATGTGGTTTGGGGACATTGTGTGTTTACATTGTGGGGTGACACTAGGCTGGTGATCAGTGTGTAAAAAGCTGTAAAAAACAGCTCATACTCACTGATCACCGGCCAGCTGCAGCTATCCGCTCTCCTCACCGGCAACTTCGGTACGAGGAGAGGAGAGCCGTGCAACCTGCTCTCTATTCACATCACATGACGGCTGTGATTGGACACGGCCATCATGAGATCAGGAGGGCCAATCACATAGTCCTCCTGCGGATTGGAAATGCGCTGCGTCCGGGTGACACGAGCACATCGGGATCGTGCCACTGCGCGCGATCCCCCTCCTTCTGAGGGACGTTCCTGAATGTCCACTCAGAAGGAGAGAGAGCCCACCCGGCTGTATATGTACAGTGGCCGGGTGGGATGTGGTTAACCACTTAAGGACCACCCAACACCGATATATGTCGGCAGAACGGCACGGCTGGGCACAATCACGTACCTGTACGTGATTGTATAATGCCCAGCCGTGGGTCGCGGGCACGCGCTCGCAGGGCGCACCCACGACCCGGTCCGAAGCTCCGTGAACGTGGCCGCGGGACTCGCAGACCCGATCGCCGCGGGAGTCCCGCGATCGGTCCCCGGAGCTGAAGAACGGGGAGAGCTGTGTGTAAACAACGCTTCCCCGTTCTTCACTGTGGCGCTGTCATCGATCGTGTGTTCCCTTTTATAGGGAAACACAATCGATGATGTCACACCTACAGCCACACCCCCCTACAGTTAGAAACACAAATGGAGGTCACACAACCCCTTCAGCGCCCCCTTGTGGTTAAAGTGGAAGTTCACCCAAAAAATACATTTTTAACATTAGATTGAGGCTATTTAAGGGGAGCAGAAACGGGTATTTTTTTTTAAATCAATACCGTACTTACCGTTTGAGATAGATGTTCTCCCGCTGCTTCCGGGTATGGGCTGCGGGACTGGGCGTTCCTATTTGATTGACAGCCTTCCGACCGTCGCATACAGCGCGTCACGATTTTCCAAAAGTAGCCGAACGTCGGTGCGCAGGCGCCGTATAGAGCCGCACCGACGTTCGGCTTCTTTCGGCAACTGGTGACGCGCTGTATGTGACTGTCGGAAGACTGTCGGAAGGCTGTCAATCAAATAGGAACGCCCAGTCCCAAAGATCATACCCGGAAGCGGCGGGAGAACATCTATCTCGAAAACGGTAAGTACGGCATTGATTTTAAAAAAAATACCCGTTTCTGCTCCCCTTAAATAGCCTCAATCTAATGTTAAAAAAAAAAATTCGGGTGAACTCCCGCTTTAACTCCCAAACTGCAATTGTCTTTTTTACAGTAAACAATGCATTTTTAATGCATTTTTTGCTATGAAAATGACAATGGTCCCAAAAATATGTCAAAATTGTCCGAAGTGTCCGCCATAATGTCGCAGTCATGAAAAAAATCGCTGATCGCCGCCATTAGTAGTAAAAAAATTTTTTTAGAAAAATGCTATAAAGCTATCCCCTATTTTGTAAATGCTATAAACTTTGCGCAAACCAATCGATAAACGCTTATTGCGATTTTTTTTACCAAAAATAAGTAGAAGAATACGTATCGGCCTAAACTGAGGAAAAAATAGTTTTTTTTATCTATTTTTGGGGGATATTTATTATAGCAACAAGTAAAAAATCTTGCATTTTTTTCAAAATTGTCGCTCTACTTTTGTTTATAGCGCAAAAAAATAAAACCGCAGAGGTGATCAAATACCACCAAAAGAAAGCTCTATTTGTGGGAAAAAAAGGACGCCAATTTTGTTTTGGAGCAACGTCGCACGACCGCGCAATTGTCCGTTAAAGCGACGCAGTCCCGAATCGCAAAAAGGGGCCTGGTCCTTTAGCTGCATTTTGGTCCGGGGCTTAAGTGGTTAAAATACACATGATAAAAATTATAGACCCTTAAAAAATCTGTAGGGGGGGGGGATCAAATAATTTTTTTCCCCCCCGAAAAAAATGATTTTCGTGACACAAAACATGCAAGAATCCCATTAAAGAACAAACACACATTTTATCTTTTTATGTCTTTTAATACAATTTGAGAGCATCACATGTATTTGGTTCATTTAAAAGAAATGTACAACTTTTTTTTTTTTATTCGATATAAAAAAATAGAATTCTAACCAGAAATAAAACTACACATTTGAAAGAAGTAGAATTCAACCAAGACTAATGTGTCAATTTTTTAAAGAAAAAAAACACCATTCAAAACGTAATGCAACTAACATTTGAACTTCCTCTGTGAATATGGTTTTACAGTCATATGTTATACAATGTTCCTCTGCACTCTCTGAGCTCCAAGTGTTGAGGGACCTTGAACAACCTTACCAATCAAATCAAATTAAAATGTATATGACAGTCTTTGTATCCAAACAGAAGGCTGTAATGATGCAGGGGAAAAAAGTGGGGCTTTCAGTATCAAAGTGGTTGTTAAAGCGGGAGTTCGCCCATAATTTTTTTTTTACCCGTAGATTGATGCTCGTTTTGTCTAGGGGAATCTGCTAGTTGTTTTAAAATCCGAGCAGTACTTACCGTTGTAGAGAGCGATCTTCTCCGCCGCTTCCGGGTATGGTCTTCGGGAGTGGGCAGTCCTTGATTGACAGGCTTCCGACAGTCGCATCTATCGCGTCACGAGTAGCCGAAAGAAGCCGAACGTCGGTGCGGCTCTATACGGCGCCTGCGCACCGACGTTCGGCTACTTTTGGAAAATCGTGACGCGATGGATGCGACCGTCGGAAGCCTGTCGGAAGACTGTCAATCAAAATAGGAACGCCCAGTCCCGCAGCCCATACCCGGAAGTGGCGGAGAAGATCGCTCTCTAAAACGGTAAGTACAGCTTCGATTTTAAAACAACTAGCCGATTCCCCTAGACAAAATGAGCATCAATCTAAGGTTAAAAAGTGGTATTTCCGGGTGAACCTCCACTTTAACCTCTGAAATGAAAAATGAACAAAGCACATCCTTGTATAGGGTGTACTTGTCTCGATCCAAAGCATTGATCGTGTTTTCTGTCTGCTGTCTACTCCCTCTGCTATCTGCATGAGTCATTTCTGACAGGTTATGCTGACCCTGCAAAGGATCCAGGGGGGTGGAAAGGGGAGCTCAAGCACACAGTAAATGATTTACAGCCTCAGCTGTGCTTGTTTTTCAGTGAGACTCTGTGGGGGGGGGGCTATTCCCTTCACTCTAGTCTCAGATTACACTCAGGTCTCCTCTCTGAGCTATGCAATGTCTCCTTCCTCCCCTATCTGCAGGAGTCTCTTCTGACAGGTTATAGGGACTGGGAGGGAAGAAATTACCAGCGGAGGGATTAATAGCCTCAGCTGTTAATGTTTCCCTTTGAGACGGTGTAGAAGGGGAGGGGGGTGTCCATTTCCTCCACTCTAGTCTCAGATTACACTCAGATCTCCTCTCTGAGCTATGGAGTGTCTCCTTCCTCTCCTATCTGCATTAGTCTCTTCTGGCAGGTTATAGTGACTGTAGGGGATCCAGGGGGGTTGGGAGGGTAGAGATTGACAGTGGAGTGATTAACAGCCTAAGCTGTGCATGTTTCCCTATGAGACTGCGTAGAAGGGGGTGTGGCCATTCCTTTCAATAGGGTTTCAGATTATACTCAGGTCACCGCTCTGTGCAGTATGTGATATCAGATCCTCTGCCTTTTGAAGCAGAGCAATCCAGGGGGGAGGGGAGGAAAGCTCAAGCACACAAGGCATTGACAGCCTCAGCTGTGCATGACATGTTAAACTATGAGATTGTGTAAAAGGGGGTGGTCATTCCCTCCACTTCGGTCTCAGATTACATTAGGCTCTCATCAGAAAGATCCAGGGGGCTGGGGAGAGGAGTTCTAGCACACAGCAGGCGATTGACACCCTTAGCTGTGCATGTTACCCTATGAGACTGTGTAGAGGGGGTGTCCATTCTCTCTATTTGGGTCTCAGATTACACTCAGCTCTCAGAAAAGGGATCCAGGGGGATAGGGAGAGGAGTTCCAGCACGCAGCAAGTTATTGACAGCCGGAGCTGTGCATGTTAACCTATGAAACCGTGTATAAGGGGGAGTGTCCAATCCCTCCACTTCAGTCTCAGATTACACTCGGCTCTCAGCAAAGGATCCAGGGGGAAAGGGAGAGGAGTTGTAGCACACAGCAAGTTATTGACAGCCGGAGCTGTGGATGTTAACCTGTGAGACTGTGTAGAAGGGGGGAGTGTCCAGTCTCTCCACTTCGATCTCAGATTACACTCGGCTCTCAGCAGAGGGATCCAGGGGGGATGGGGAGAGGAGCTCTAGCATGCAGCAAGTTATTGACAGCCAGAGCTGTGAATGTTAACCTATGAAACTGTGTATAAGGGGGAGTGTCCAATCCCTCCACTTCAGTCTCAGATTACACTCGGCTCTCAGCAAAGGATCCAGGGGGATAGGGAGAGGAGCTGTAGCACACAGCAAGTTATTGACAGCCGGAGCTGTGAATGTTAACCTGTGAGACTGTGTAGAAGAGGGAGTGTCCAGTCTCTCCACTTCGAACTCAGATTACACTCAGCTCTCAGCAGAGGGATCCAGGGGGATAGGGAGAGGAGCTGTAGCACACAGCAAGTTATTGACAGCTGGAGCTGTGCATGTTAACCTATGAGACTGTGTAGAAGGGGGAGTGTCCAGTCCCTCCACTTTGATCTCAGATTACACTTAGCTCTCAGCAGAGGGATCCAGGGGGATAGGGAGAGGAGCTGTAGCACACAGCAAGTTATTGACAGCTGGAGCTGTGCATGTTAACCTATGAGACTGTGTAGAAGGGGGAGTGTCCAATCCCTCCACTTCAGTCTCAGATTACACTCGGCTCTCAGCAGAGGGATCCAGGGGGGATGGGGAGAGGAGCTCTAGCACACAGCAAGTGAGTGGCAGTCTCAGCTGTGCATGTTTCCATACGAGACTGTGAAGAAGAGACAGCTGCAGATAAACAGTTACAATTTATGTAAGAGGATTTGTTTCCTCTCCGTGTACCACCTGAGGCCAGTCACTTCAATGGATATATGCAAGTGTTTACAACCACTTTAAGACAGCAAATGTGTCAAATATTAACCTGCTAAAATCTGAAACCTGCTGAAAGCACAAATTCCCAATCGCAGAAAGCCGATATAAAAGAGAAATCAACTTTTCTTGAAAGAAAAATCAGAAATATAAACTTTTTATATTTACTTTTTAAAAAACATATCCTACAACTATGCTATAGAAATCATAATATGGCGTTATGCATAACCCTACACATTAGCGATGAAGTGTAATGAAATCAAATGTACCGGGGGTTAAATTCATAGTCCTGCTATAAGAAGTGGTTCCAGCTAATTTCATCCATAGAGAGCAAAACATAAAGAGGGTGACACCTGATTCTAAAGCATACGTACATCCAGAAAAAAAAAAAAAGAAAAAAAACTATTTATTGGACAATTATACACCACTATAAATTATGTAGACACTAAAAAGATAACATTTTTATTTCTAACACATATAATTATTAAACTTTGGCACGTGCAACATTTCACAATCCCGCCTTCGAGTATGTACTAGAACAGAAATATACATCCAGTAGGTTATGTCACCGTGACCCATATTTATCAAAGATTATCTTGGTTTCTCCTCAAAACCGTATAGAAGAATGGGACAATGGAAGGATTTTTTTTTCTTTTTTTGCTATAAGAATGCTTTTTGATGAATAAGAGTTTTATATATTACAGTCATTAATTTAATTGGGTCATCTTAAAGCGGGGGTTCACCCTAAAAAAAATAATGTTCTTTCTAGCATGCCATCAAGCATACTAGCGCGAGCTACAGTATGCCTTTATTTTATTTTTTGGCGCCGTACTCACAGTTTAATCCCGTAGTGAAGTTTCAGACTCCCCGCGGGGAATGGGCTTTCCGATGCAGAGGGAAGATGATTGACGGCCGGCTATGGCCCGTCACGCTTCCCGGAAATAGCCGAAATAGGACTTGGCTCTTCACGGCGCCTGCGCCTAGTCTGTGCGCAGGCGCCGTATAGCGCCGTGAAGAGCCGAGACCTACTCCGGCTATTTTCGGGAAGCGTGATGCGCCATAGCCGGCCGTCAATCATCTTCCCTCTGCATAGGAACGCCCATTCCCCGCGGGGAGTCTGAAACTTCACTACGGGATTAAACTGTGAGTACGGCGCCAAAAAATAAATAAAGGCATACTGTAGCTCACGCTAGTATGCTGGATTTAATGGTAGAATCTTGTTATTTAGGGTGAACCACCGCTTTAAGAACGGTAAACATATGTGAACATAATTCTAGGGTCAGTCCGCCCAAAATCAATATTTCAAATGCGTATAGACACTAAAGAGGACAATCACCTGATAATGTATTCAATCTCTCAGGGACTCCAAGAAGGAAATATCTACACAATTGTGGTTTAATCAGTTTCCCAATTCTCCTGTGCGTAGGCAAGTGCAGCTGTTCTACCAGACTGTAGGTGGCATTATGCCACTGTTACAGAAGAGTAACTTAGGAAGGGGAATTGTCTCCTCTTTTGGGCTTCAGCAGCCATGATGGGGAAGACAGCTGTCTAATTGGACATTGAAATCCCACAAGATCTCTGGAGGCCAACTTGTTGAGGGACCTTATAAATCGGGAGCCACATGTCCTTCAGGCAAACCTGGAGCAACTTCTAAGTCAGGGAAAGGTACTGCCTGGCTAGGGGCAGAGCTAATAATAGATATAGGTTCCCCGTGAGTAGGGATAGCAAAGGGAGAACTCCTGCTGTACCGGATTCTGTCCAGTGTTGGAACTGAAAAGTGAAGACTCTTCCATAGTTGAACCAGTACAGCCTACACCGACCGCAGAAGTTGTCCTCTGGTAACAGTATTGCAAAACACGTAATACAGAGCTTCTAGTGGATCTGGATTGCCTTGCAACCAGGGGTCAAGTCCTGGGGAAAAAAGTGTGGGAACTCCCACCCAAGATCCACTCCCCCCACCAAAAAAAAAAAAAAATGATAATTACTAAACCGCATGTTTTTTTTTTCGATCCACTGTACCTTAGTAATCCTTTATGTTACTGGTCGCTTCCTTTAAGCAAGTTCTTTCTAAATCCCGCAATAACTCGCGGCAGACCTCCACAATGTCTCCTGGGAACAATGACAAAAGCTCCCAGGAAACATTGCGGCATCGAGGAAGTGATAGAAAAAAACTACCTGATGAATCCATATACAGGAAGCGGCCACTAACATAAAAGATTACTAAGGTTTGCCAGCCCCTGACAGTGACTCGAGCTGGGCATCGCCGCTTAGTAAAGGATTGGATCGGGCGGCTCGGCTGCTCTAGTCCTGCAAAGGAAACTGCGTTCCTGCTGTGAAAAAAGTGCAGGAACTCAGTTCCCACGCATTCCCGCAGGACTTGAGCCCTGCTTGCAACAGTGCCATAACATTGCCTGAATGCTCTTGCTGCAACCCTCTTCAAGCCATCATAAACTATTCAGCACTATAGTCCTGTGTGCATGTGGTTCTTCCAAAGTGGGTACCCTGACTGAGGCCCCACCTACACTTGCTCTTCATTATGCCCCCCTGCCTTGCACTGCTTTTCCAGCCTAATAGGGGCCACACGCGTTTGGATTTTTAAAATGAATTTCCCCAATCAACCAAAGTGATCAAATCCACCAACAAGTCATAACTTCCCTTGATTAAAGTGTTACTAAACCCAGAACCTGCATTCGCTATATCTGGTCTCCCACAGTACACAGAACATGGAAATGCAATTATTTTAGTAAATATAAACTGCTAAATACCTTTTCTCATTATAAGAGTATAATAGCAGTCCTGTGGCTTCTATCAGTATCTGGTTAAAGCTTGAAGGATTTTTTTTATTCTCCCATGATTGTCGAATGAGGATGCAGGACCCCGACCCTCTGTCTGGACAGTGCAGATTGGCCCTGTGCTAATCACATGCACCCTCCCAAGAAAAAAAAAAGCTCTAGTATTACACACCAAACTAGGCTTGTGCAGCTTGTCCCCTAGCCTCTGTACTATCAGGAGATGGATTGGGGACTCGAAGAAGGGGAGGATAAGAGGAGACAAGATCAAGCAGCCTTTTTTGCAGAGGATTAACCTCAGGATCCACAGTGAGTATAACAAGAATGCTTTACTGCACATACAGACTAATTTTACTGTTGTGGGTTCATTAACACTTTAAGGCTCAATTTCGATTGGGTTGTCAAACGGCCAGGGTGGACTACTAACAACTGTTTTTGCATGGATTGGCAGCACCAAGATGCTTTGGCCATAAATCTGATCGTATCTCGATTGATTTGATTATTAGATTATATGATAGAAACAGATGCGATTGATGACTATTCATATCACAAGGGACTGATCAGAAAAAAATAGTAGCATGTATGGCCACCATGAGTGTCCCCACCAGGTCATCCTTTTAGTGTGCATGGGTGCCATAGCTCCATTTAATCCAATAGGAAAACCATGTTGGCCTTCAGTAGTCCAGCAATATACAGCCTACCCATAGGAATGACCGATGCAGCACTAGGAGGTCAGGGGGAACTGATTAAAGGACAATTATACAAAGATACAAGCTCCTGTGAATACACACCTGCTGTGGCCCTTTATATGTATGGGTTTACCAAAATTGTTTCCAATTAATTCTTTATTATGGCACTTTGAAGCATGCAAAAAGAAACCTAGAAGAGTGACAGCAAGAAAAATTGCCAAATGGACCATCGAGTCTGCCCCATTTTTTAAATGATATTTGAAATTATATACACACACACACACACACACACACATATAATATATATATATATATATATATATATATATATATATACACATACATACATACATACATACACATATATATATATATATATATATATATATACACATACATACACAAAAAAGAGGCATGCTCCAAAGTGCCCTAATAAATACAGTGAGGTAAACCCATACAAGGTGTTGGAAAACCAAAAGCTCCCAGGTGGATAGGAAGACAGCCAGCAATCTTGGCAGGCAGATCTCACTGTTGGGAGTGCCAAAGACATACAACAAACCAGGTACTGACCCAGACCACCAGTTTCCAACTAGACTTTCAGTCTTTAGATCTTTATAATATATGTAATGTATATGGGCGGACCGACCCTTTAAACAAAGATTAGACAAAACTGTCCTAAGACACCACAACAGACCATCATTATAAATGTTAGTAATTTCACGTTCAAAGTCATTTGGTTGGTTGTGTTTTTTTTGGTCTCTATTCTGCTCTTAGGGCACCTTTCTAAAAAGAAATGGCCTGTAAACTAGAGTGTTTCCAACCCCTGACAAAATTAGAAAAAATATTTTATTAAAATTTCTGTAGTGTGCTGAAAAGTGCTAGAAATTGATTATATAAAAATACCTCTATATTTTACAACAATATATACAGTTTGGCAGTAAGGTGCAAATGCTTCTTTTTTATTTGGTGCAGATGTAATATAGTTTGTACATATATGCAGCACCAGGAGATCTGGTTAAGGTAGGACTGAAAAACTGCATAAAAGAGATGGTGTTGTTTACAACAAGGTTATTCTTCCCATTTTGTCGACTATTAACGTTTTTTTTACAGCATTACTCCCAAATGACATCAAAGCCCTGTTTCTATACCAGCCATTCTCAACCAGGGTTCCATGTGCTCAATACATACGGGAGACACTTTTCCTCCAGAGTTTGCTAAGGGTTCCTTGAGCAGTAATGGATTGATTTCTTGCCCAATTGTCCCCACATAGTTCTGGTACCAACGCCACTCAGCAGAATCACTGGGTTCCTCCAGATATGGACAAGAGTTTCTTGGGCAGTGATGGATTGATCTCTTGCTGGAAGGTCCCCACATAGTTCTGGTACCAACATTACTAAGCAGAACCACTGGGTTTTTCCAGATATTGCCATGGGTTCATTAAACAGAGCTAGATTGATTTCTTGCCGAAAGGTGCCCACATAGTTCTGGTAACACCACCACTGAGAAAAACCACTGGGATCCTACAAGTATTGCCAAGGGTTCCTTAAGCAGTGATGGATTAATTTCTTGACAAAAGGTGCCCATATAATTCTGGTACCAACACCACTCAGCAGAATCACTGTGTTCTTCCAGAGATTGACAAGAGCTCCTTGAGAAGTGATGGATGGATTTCTTTGCCTGATGGTGCCCCCACATAGTTCTGGTACGATTACCACTGATCAGCATTACTGGGTTCCTCCAGATGTTGCCAAGGGTTCCTTGAGCAGTGATGGATGGATTTCTTGCCTGAAGGTGCCAACATAGATCTGGTAACATCACCACTAAGCAGAACAACTGGGTTCCTCCAGATATTGCCAAGGGTTCCTTGAACAGTGATGGACTGATTTATTGCCTGAAGGTGGCCACACTGGGTTCCCCCTAGAGATTATCCAAGGGTTTATTGAGCAGTAATGGATGCATTTTTTGCCTGATGGTGCCCACATAGTTCTGGTACCAACAACGCTCAGCAGAACCACTGAAATGGGATCATGTTTCACTGTCATTAGGAGGAAAATTCTTCCTTGTTCCCCAGTGTTTAAGGTTCTACAGTGACCACCACTAAAAAAAATGTTTTTTTCACTAACCACCAGTGTAATAGAGCATGAGTGCACAGAAGCCCTCGTTGACTACTAATGTGGTTTGGCCAATGTATCATGAGCTGTAGATCTACGGTATTCATTCCTGCAGGAATTCTCTGAGACCTGAGGTTCCTCCATTGTAAAAAGGTTGAGAAAGGCTATTCTATCATTTTGACCACAGCACATCATAATACAAATAATTCAGAAAAAGAGGAATTTAGCACATTGGACATACTCATGGCGAGGTCCTTCACAATGAAAATGTTAAGGCCTTTGTCAAACAGTCATTTTTTTGCCCCCACCAGAACACAAACAACAAAAATACCATTTACCATAACATTAATAAAAAGACATAAGATTAATTTTCCTTTTAATTTTAGATCTTCATTCCCGATCCATAATGGCAAATCATTGGTATATAGACTTTTCCAAAGCCAGTCAGAAAGCCTGTTTGATTTGTGAGAAATATGAAAAAGCAACTTTGGATGGAGGGGGTAACCAGCACCCCTGCACTGTTCTAGGAGTACAGTCCCGGCTGTGATGAGTTAGTGCATGATTTTATAGCGGGGGAAAAAAAAAAGGAGAACTTAAATAATGAACTCTGTTACAAGCCACTCCGCTTCTTCCTAAGGGCACCTTGGTTATTGCCGGGTCTTAATTCAGCATATTGCACCTGTAAAAGTAAACAGACATGACGTTTGCTATTAAGTAATTGAAGCTTTCTACGGAGTGAGATAATAGCTCCCTAAGGAGACACTCGAGGAATCTACAGAACGTTCCGAGTAATGAATCATTTTCTAAACATGAGAACACTGAAAATTAATTGGTAGCCAGAATGGAGTAACTTCTACATGTGCAAATATTAAGTGCGGATCTTATTTTAATGAGGCAGGGGGGCTTCTAACAGATTTTAGAAATGGCAAATCGGTGTCCTTTTTAAGGAGTTAGGGCTATTACAACGTACTGCACAAGTGAATTAAAAAGCCCCCAGAGAGTGAATGAAAAAAATGCACATTAGTGGAATATAACAGCCTTAGTGCAAACCTATAAATAAGGATGACAAGAAGAAAAGCATACTAACAACAAGTTCATTACATGAGGTGCGTCACGTAACTCGATAAGCTTCCCCCTTGCTGGTTTAGCGGTGCATTCCCGCTGGAACATTTCCAGATCAGCAATACCAGGCCGGCTATTGGTAGGGCAGTCTCATGAGAAAGAATCGGGGGGGAAGCACAGCAAGCGTTTATGAGCTGGACTACCTTTGTAAAAGTTCAATACATCTGTGACATTATCGTTTTTTCTGCAAAACTAGGAGAGGCATGGAAATACATTTTACAACGTACAGGTATTTGGCACTGGCATGCGTTGGTGCATATCCACCTTACCAAACCAATCAGTGTCTTCTACCCCTCTCTGCCAATCCCTCCACTGGCTTCCACTCACCTGAACAAATTTAATTTAACATACTAACAACTTACAAAGCCATCCACAACTCGCCCCCCAGCTAAATCACTTACCTAGCCTCAAAATACCAACCTACTTGTTCTCGTCGTTCCTCCCAAGACCTTGTGACCTCCTCCCATGCTCGCCCTCCAGGACTTCTCCAGAGCCTCTCCCATCCTCTGGAACGCCCTACCCCAATCTGTCTGACTATCTCCTACTCTCTCCACTTTCAGACGATCCCTGAAAACTCATCTCTTCTGAGAGGCCTCTCTGGCCCATACCTACCTATTATCTTCATCAGCCCATCCCCCACAGTCATTACCCTTTGCATCTCTTGACACTCCTGTGACAGACACAGCCAGGTCAGTGGCTTTTGGAGGGGACTGGAGGGTAGCCTACCGACCCTGGCATTTTAGGAACCTACAAGCATTTAGGAAGATGTCCTGTTATATAATGCAAGAGGACATTATTACATTTGACCAATGAAGCCATAATGGTCTCTGCTAACTTGAAACTTAGTGAGCAGATGTATGTGGGAAAAAAGCTGGTTAATAAAACTTGTGACAGCCCTGGGTCTTTTTGAATACTGGTTCCCGGACAGTCTGAGCTGGACTGGGTCTCCTGATATAGTCTGTTTATTATAGTTGTATGTGTTTTTTGTTGAGTATGTCTTCCCCAGTGTGCCTCCTAGGTGTGAATTTCCATTATTATGGAGTCACCTATTGTTAGTCTGTCTGTTAATCTCTTGGAGATGCAATTAATATTGTGACCATTTTACCTTGTTATCGAGCTATTGTAGGATGGTATGTACTTATCTTGATTAGCTTACGGTTTAATTAGATCACCATGTTGGCTGGTTATTACCGTTTACAGTTTGCATTGTCACACCGATATCCCCAAGAGGGGAATGTCCTGTGCTCCTGGGGGGTATAAAGTATGTGTCTGAGTTTTAATAAAGTGAGTTCCAGTTTGCATCTGAGCTAGTGTCATCTAGTCTTGGGTGCTTGGCTATAATACCTGTTGGTTCCTAGGTTCAGACTGCAGGAAGCCATATATCTTGAAGGAGGCACCCAAGCTGGGTGCTGGATGGTTCCATAACACCTTCCTTTTAGATTGTAACCTCTAGGGCCCTCCGATTCCTTCTGTATTAAACTGTAGTGTAATTGTACTGTTTGCCCTCATGTTGTAAAGTGCTGCATAAACGGTTGGCACTATATTAATCCTGTATTATAATGATAGTAATCTGTTCTGAATGGACCCTAGAGCGGTATTAAACCCAAAAATTGAATATTTTCCAGCTTACCAATCCTAAATATGGTGACTATTAGTTTTAAAACATTGTTTTTATTCATTTTCATCTGGCTATCCGGACAGTAACATACTTGAGGTGTTTGGCGTCTCCTCCCTGGGTGGAGGAGCAACAGAGGCACCACTAGACAGCAGTATTGTATCTCTGGGGGTAGGGTAGTGTTAGATGGAGATTCAGTCTCTCCTCTTATTGTCCCTATCACTAATGTAATAGGTTATGAAAGTAAGGGGAAATCCAAAATTTTGAGCTACCACCAGAAAGAGAATAAAGGGGAACTCCTCCAATAGGGACACCTGTTCTCAAGACAACTGTCTAAAAGGAGAGCTGCTTCACATTGGAAATGAATCCCTTCGCATTTTGTTGAGTCTACAGAAAATGAAGGGAAATCTCCCTACATAGACCCCCCTCCCCCCACACGCACACCACGCTTTCCAAGATAAAAAAAAAAGGTGTTGGTTTTGGTTATACTTAAATACTGCAAGATAAACTGTGCAGCATTCTGGAAAGCAAGTGCCTGCTAATGCATATCCAGTGCCTACTAACGCTTACAATGTAGTTAATTATATGTTACCGAAACTCAATTATCAAATGTCAAAATCAGATTATTATTTTTTTGGTTGGGGTATATACAGTATATTCTATGCACACGCACGCACACGTACCTTTTGAACATCAGATGGTACCCTGGAGAGAAAATCCAGAAACTCATTATTGTCAATGGCATATGGGTTTCGAAGCTTCTTTGTAAATTTATTGATGCCTGTGAAGAAAAATCAATTTGAGCTTATTCTTACTTGAGACACAATGAATGCCAGCACATCAGCCAAGGTAGTATGAGCAAATTCACAGGTTAGGAATGAGTGTGAAAGCCTGGTGTTCCTTTTCTATACTGGTCACATGTTAATTTCTCAGGACGAAAATGAAGAGGAAAAAACACATTCAGCCCACTACACTCTGATTTACACCTGAGCTCCTGGAATATTTAACTTCCATTTTAAAAAATCTCATTAGATCCATCAGTGTGAAAACAGCCATGTCACACTGCATGCATATTAGGCAAATAGTAAAAAAAAAAAGAATGCTTTTGGAGTCGTCGTAGATTTACTGGCAGGGCGGTTTTCTTTGTGCGCTTTACATGGGCATTCTTAATGAAAAAAAAAAAAAGGTACCTAAAACCAAAACACAAATAAAGAATGCCTAAATATTCAAAGGCAACCAGTGATAAAAAAAAAGTGAATAAACAGTCCCACATTAATGGTTAAATCAATCCACCAGTAAAAGGAGAGTTCTTAAGTTGTGATACATAGTCGTGCACAAAGTTGAATAAAGAGGGGAAGGAGAGAAGAGGAATCTTGATCCACCGATAAAGCACCCAAACAATGGTGTTGTAGTCTCCTTACCCTATAAGGGTGACCACTGTCACGACGGTCTCTCCGGGCCCAGGGATTTAAAGTCTCCCAAACGACTCTCGGCTCCTCGAGGCTTCTCATGTTGGTGAACTCTGTGTCAGTGTATCCCCCTATGGAGAGGCGTGATGACGTTGAATCCGCTAGCCATCCGCTTTTGGATTCGACGTCATCACGCCTCTCCATGCGGGAAATCCTTTGGCATTGTGTATCTGAAAGGCAGACTTGATCCACCCGCTGGCTTGTATAAGACCTTTGGGGTAATTTTTAGGCATTTTGCTGAGGCACCCCTGAAGAAACCTCAAGGCACCCTGGTTAAAAAAAGGCTGCCCTACTGCATGTACCATAATTGCAATCCTTGCCGACACCTACAGGTGTCTATACATGCAGTGTGCAAATGGGACAAAAGTGCAGTGCTACTGGTTCTAGCTTGTCTGTCTGCATGCAGCCTAAAGTTACTCTTTAAATTTTTAGCATGTTGCCTTGACTTCATAGGGAATCTCTTACTTGCACTTAAAGGGGTTGTAAACCTTTGTATTTTTTCACCTAATGCATCCTATGCATTAAGGTGAAAAAACAACTTGCAGTGTCCGGCCCCCAAGCCCCCCCCCCCGTTTTACTTACCTGAGCCCCAAATTTCCGTGGGAGTGATCCCGCACTGCTCTCTCCACGGCTTCTCGACTCTACATTATCGACTTTCAGCCATTGGCTCCCGCTGCTGTTAATCAAATCCAATTATAAAAAAAGGGGGGGAACTAATTGCGCAAATCAACCTAACCACGGGCAACTAGGCTAAAGTAAAATTATATAAATACAACTAATAAGCGACGTTGGGCTGTCACGATACGCGTGAGGACGTGGAGAGCTGCTGGTGACGTCATCCGCTCGCGGCCGCAGAGCGGAGACACATGGTTACACACGCCGATATTCGTTAGCTGTCTGAGTGCATACTTGTTTTTTTGTTCAATAAATCCTAATGATTTTACGCTATGGAGGCTTCCCTTCCTGTATGTTTTATTTGAGAGACATCGTTTTCCCTTATGAGCCGTGGTGTATGGGATTGGATCAGCAGAAGGCTGGCTGTGGGAGCGGTACACATAGGCTTTAATACAAGCCTTCTTTAAGGTAAGGGGCTGGAACACACTATCTGCCAGACACTGTGGGAAGCCTGACGGTGGTATTTACAAGCACGCATGCACGTTCAGCATCAAGCACTGAAGTTTTGATTCATGGACCTTTTGGAGCACTTCTGCACTTAAAAACTATTATTTGATCATTTTGAAGCAATTAATATTATTTTTATTGTTTGTGCACTGGACACGTTTATTACTTTACTGGATTTCGTTTGATCCTTGGGTGGATCATTTGGGACATTTTTTTCACTTCTTTATCAAAAAAAATTTAATGCCCACCTGTGCATGTCATTTATTTATCATTTTCATGCCCACCTGTGCATGTCATTTATATATTTATTTTAGGTATTTGCATCGACTTTTATATATTGTTGTGGACATTCTTTCACTATTATTTTCACTGGATTTTGCACAATGCACTTTTAATGGATGTTAGCACTATAGTGATTACCACTTACCCATATTGTATTTAATGATTTATTATTTGGCATTATCTTTATGGTGGTGGGTTTTCAACATTGTGCAGAGCCTTGGCACATTTGTTTACCTTATTAGGTATTTATTATTCACCACTCTCATTATCCCCCACATTATTCCTTAATGTTGGGTGGTATTCGTGGACGTATTTAGAGTGGAACATATTTAGACCCACATCTGGTGGCAGGATTGACCCTTCAGTCATTTGGATTTATTTCTTTGGTCTGTGGAGAATTATTCAACAGGATTTTTAATCTCAGTTTTATATTTTAAAATTATTTTAGTTTATTGCAAGCGCCATTACACCCACCCCTGTTTTTTAATCAAATCCAATGATGCAGGCTCCGGGGCCGAGTCATACACTCGGCATCTATAGACACCGAGTGTATGACTCAGGAGTGCGTCCACAAGGTAACCCCTCAGGAGAGAGCTTCGAGGGCAACTCTATGCAAAACGAGTTGCACAGTGGAGGCAAGTATGACATGTTTGTTATTTAAAAAAAATAAAAAAACACTTTAAGCTGCTACCCGCTTGATTTTCCACCTCGCTAGCTTCATTGGTAGCTGTACTTCCCTGGTTTATGTAATCGCCAAAGTTATTGTATTGCCTAAATTGAAATTATATTTATTAAAGAATAAGAATAATACTAATAATAATAATATATATATTTTTTTACATATAGTAAATTGCATTTATTGTATTTCCTAAATGTCCTAAAGAATGTATGTATTGTTCATACAATCTGCTATTCTAAAATCTTCAAACAAACCATTTACACCCTCAGTCCTCTTATGGCAACCTCTACCCAGCTAGGAGAAATCTGAAATACATTCAAAACATGCTGAAATAGTCTGGAGGGTAAAGTGACTGGTTTAAAAAGGTTTTGAATCTCAGAGTCTCAGGGGTAAGAGATTAAACAACTGCATCGTCCAGTTTCATCCCGATGCCCAATCCATTCAAGTGGCATTCTTTCAGTCAAAGCTTTCAAAATACCTTCCCCATAAGAAACAAAGGTTTGATAATGAGAGACAATATGACTAACAGGCTATAACATAACATTTCACAATTGTTATTACTTATACAGAACAATCCAGAACTATCCAAAACACAGATATAGAAACACCAGAAACCACTTACCCCATATCAGAATGATGTACCTTAAAGGTATCAAATACAAAATAATTGTTCCGACAAGGAGTAAGAAGCAGGCAAGCAGGGTCAGGAATGGAACACTCCAGTTAAATGTGCTGCAAAATAATAATAATAATAATAAATCACATTAGATAGCTTTAGAAATAATATATATGCATTCACATTAATGATAATTTCTGATAATTGAAGACCAAGGCCATACACACGGTCGGTCCAAACCGATGAAAACGGACTGAAGTTCAGTTTCATCTGTCCAAACCGACCGTGTGTATGCCCCATCGGTTTGTTGTCCTTCGGTCCCAAAACATAGAACTTGCTTTAAAATCGAACCGATGGAAGGCTGACGGATAGGTCAAAACCGATGGTTAGTATGCAAAAGCATCGGTTCCAAACCCGGGCATGCTCAGAATCAAGTCGACGCATGCTTGGAAGCATTGAACTTCATTTTTTTCAGCACGTCGTCGTGTTTTTTTCGTCACCGCGTTGGACTCGATCGGTTTTTGAACTGATGGTGTGTACGCACATCAGACCATCAGTCTGCTTCAGCGGTGAACCAATGAAAACGGTCCGTCGGACCATTCTCATCGGATGGACTGATCGTGTGTACGCGGCCCAAGTGATGCAACACCTTTAGGCTAAGGACCTTTAAGGTAAATTCCGCCCGGTTTTGTTTGGGAACTGGTAGGTCTAATCACCTACCTCCATCCTATATCCTGAAAACCTCAGTTTTGAGGTCAACACTTTCTGGCAGCAAGACAGCCCAAGCGCTTTCTGAATTTATAAGAATTCCCAGATGGGGAGAGTTACGCCGCTATTACCTGGGTACGTAAACAACAAGACAGGGGGGTACTAAAAACACCGGTAGGAATATATTGCCACTGAAGCAATATTTCAAATTATAAAAGAGTCAAGTTGGCATTTAAAAAGAACCAGCAAAGTAAACACTGCCAGCACCAGTTCTGGTGGCTGCTGAATGGCGGCCATTTCTACTATGACAAGCCATTGTATATTTTTCAGTAGAAGTTGGAGGAGTAGATTATTATTATTATACTGATTTATATAGCGCCAACAGGTTTTGCAGTTCTTTTCAACATGAGGGCAGACAGTACAGGTACAATACAATTCAATACAGGAGAGAATTCTGAGGGCCCTGCTCATTAGAGCTTACATTCTAGAAGGGTGTGTCAAGTGATACAAAAGGTAGTAATCATGGGGGATGATCTGATAGAGTAAATAAAAGTACAGTTGTCTGGTATGGGCAGAATAGGCTTTCTCTGAAGAGGAGGGTTTTCAGGGACCGTCTTAAAGCAAACAGTAGAAGATGGTCGGACAGATTGGGGTAGGAAATTCCATAGAATAGGAGAGGCTTGGGAAAAGTCCTGAAGGGGAGCATGGGAGGAGGTGACAAGGGAACTAGAGAGCAGGAGGTCTTGTGAAGAACGAAGAGAACAATTTGGTTGGTATTTTGAGACAAAGGTAGTGATGTAGCTGGGGTTTTTGTAAGAAGTTGTTAGTATTTTGAATTTTGAGTGGAAGTCAGTGGAGGGATTGACAGAGAGGGATACTATAAAAATTTGGTAAGGTGGATGATCCTGGCAGAAGCATTCATGCTAGACTGATGGTGGGATAACCTATGTAAAGGTAATCTTGTGAGGAAGGAGTTGCAGTAGTCAAAGCGGGAGATGATCAGGTAGTGAACTAGGATCTTTGTGGTGCCATTTATTAGGAAGGGGCTTATTCTGGAGATGTTGCAGAGGTTGAGGTGGCAAAATTTGGAAAGTGATTGGACATGGGGCTGAAAGGAGAGTTCAAAGTCCAGGATTACACATAGAACCCAGGCGTGTGGGGATAGGCTGATAGTAGTGCTATTGACCTTGACCGGAGTGATCAGGGGAAAAAGCACTTGGGGAGGAAAAATTATGAGCTTGGTTTTGCATAGATTGAGTTTGAGGAAGTTTGGTGAAATCCAGGCTATGCCTCATAGTAAATCGGTAATACTTGAGGAGACTGAAGGAGTGAGCTGAGGGGTGGACATTTAGATGTGGGTAGGCAATCGCTTAACTCAGTGAGGAGGTGCAGACAGAGAATAAGAGTGGTCCAATAATGTACAACTAATATCTAATGCTCTATGTTTTGTAACTGTGAAGTAACCCTTTCAATAAAAAAATATGAAAAAAAAAAGAAAAAAAAAAGAAGAGGTCCAAGGACAGAATCTTATTTATACCTTAGGTTATAAATGTAGTTTGGTGTAGGAAGGAAGGGAGGTGTTTAATACCAAAATAAGCATAACCAAATAAACTACTTACAGTGTGTGCTAGTATCTGCAACACACCCAATACAAAAGTACAAGTTAAAATGACTTCCGGTCAAAAACAACCAGTCTTTACTATTGCCATTACAGCCAACTTGGCCCTGTCCCCATTTGGCCTCCCTAAAAGCCAATTAAAGCCTAACGCCACATTTAATGTCCCTTTACTGAATTCTGTCAAATAAGACTCGTACATTATGAACATTCTGTAGGGCTTCATATATGTAAAGTGCTGCATAAATTGACGGTGCTATATAAGTACCTGTAATAAATCACAGTCTGATTATGCTTATTTAATTACTCGTATTTGAAGCTCTAACTATTCTATCACCCATATGAGCTAACCCTAAATACAAAAACACTGTTTGTATGTCTGTGAAGGTTCTCGATTACCCAGGTCATGGTAAAGCTGGTAGCAGTTAACTTGGTCACATTTAAAGAGGAAGTAAACCATGGAACTAAACCCAGGGAAAAAAAACCTGCAAGAAAAAGGCATAATGAGCTAGTATGCAAAGCATATTAGCTCATTATGTTGCACTTACCTGAGATTGAATCCCCCGAATCGCTCCTCGTCCCCCTCCGCCGCCATGTCTCCTCGGAGCATCTTCCTTGTATCGCCGCTCCGGTGCGGTGACTGGCCGGAGCGGCGATGACGTCACCCCCGCGCATGCGCGCGGGACCGGCAGATCCCCGGGCATTTGCCAGTTTCCGGCATTATCATTGATAATGCCAGAACATTCAGTGCATCTGCACCGTTGTCTACGGCATGCATGCGCCATAGACATCGGTGCAGAGTTTTCAGAAAATATCTCCTTACCCGTGTAGGTTAAGTAGATATTTCTTGCACCTACAGGTAAGCCTTAATCTAGGCTTACCTGTAGGTGCAAGTTGTGTGGTTGGGTTTACAACCGCTTTAACCAGACTTGTTTGTATTGCTGAAGATGTTTGCAACTTATCCAAACCACATCTTTATTAAAACTGGCCATAAATGGACCAAAAATGTGTCCTGTTCAGTGTAGGCAGAGGAACAAAAAAACTTGCAGAGCTGTAGACTGATAAACAAGTTCCCTGCTTATCTAAGTTCCCTCCCCAACACGAATTTCCAGCTGCTTTTATCTTGTGCGTCAGAGAGCTTGCCAGAAGTTGTCATGATGATAACAGAGTAACAGAGCAGTAGAAAGACATGGGACTTATGGCTTTGGAGAGAGATAAGTAAACATTACAGATATACATATGTGCCCAGTTCAGATTTCACGCATGGGGTTTACAACCACTTTTAAGTGTCAGGAACGTACCACATGATTTGTCAAATGTTAGTCGTGGTTGTTGAAGATGCAAGTTTTGTATACACACTTATAGCCAAGGAGATAGTACAAACATCTTAATCCAATTTGTTAAGGCAGATGTTGAACTGTCATAAAAGAAACAAGTACTACTACTAAACCTGAACATCCCTCTAACGTAACCAAACAGTAACCCAACTTGTTCATACCTCCTCTACAAGGAATTCAAAAATAACAGAGATTAACTTTAAACCTCTCTCTAGATGGTACCAGGCTTCAATAAAAATGACATGTTATATATCCATCATTCTTGCTTATGGCTTTTTAAAGCGGGGGTTCACCCTAAAAAAAAAACACATTTGTTTTCCAACATGCCATCTAGCATACTAGCGCGAGCTACAGTATGCCTTTATTTTATTTTTTTGCGCCGTACTCACTGTTTAATCCCGTAGTTAAGTTTCAGTCTAGTAGGCGTTCCTATGCAGAGGGGAACATGATTCACGGCCGGCTATGGCGCGTCACGCTTCACGGAAATAGCCGAAATAGGACTTGGCTCTTCACGGCGCCTGCGCAGTCAGCTCCTAGTCTGTGCGCAGGCGCCGTAAAGCGCCGTGAAGAGCCGAGTCCTACTCGGGAAGCGTGACGCGCCATAGCTGGCCGTCAATCATTGTCCCCTCTGCATAGGAACGCCCATTCCCCGCGGGGAGTCTGAAACTTATCTCCGGGATTAAACAGTGAGTACGGCGCAAAAAAATAAAATAAAGGCATACTGTAGCTCACGCTACTATGCTGGATTTCATGGTAGAAACTTGCATTTTAGGGTGAACCACCACTTTAATGAACAAAGCATATAAAACATGGCTAGAAAAAAAAAATCTGCATTCAACTTACAGTGTGTTACAGGAAGACAAGTCTAGCTGTTACAAAAAATATACACATACAGTGGATATGAAAAGTCTACACACCCCTGTTAAAATGTCAGGTTTCTGTGATGTAAAAAAAAATAGACAAAGTTAAATCATTACAGAACTTTTTCCACCTTTAATGTGACCTATAAACTGTACAACACAGTTGAAAAAACTAAAATCGTTTAGGTGGAGGGAAGTAAAAATAAAATAATATGGTTGCACCCTCTTATAACTGGGGATGTAGCTGTGTACAGAATTAGGCAATCACATTCAAACTCATGTTAAATAGGAGTCAGTACACACCTGCCATCATTTAAAGTGCCTCTGATTAACCCCAAATAAAGTTCAGCTGTTCTAGTAGGTCTTTTCTGACATTTTCTTGGTCGCATCCTACAGCAAAACACATGGTCTGCAGAAAGCTTCCAAAGCATCAGAGGGATCTCATTTTTAAAAGATATCAGTCAGGAGAAAGGTACAAAAGAATTTCCAAGGCATTAAATATACCATGAAACACAGTGAAGAAGGTCACCATCAAGTGGAGAAAATATGGCACACCAGTGACATTACCAAAAACTGGACGTCCCACCAAAATTTATGAAAATACGAGTAGAAGACTGATCAGGGAGGCTGGCAATAGGGCTACAGCAACATTAAAGGAGCGGCAGGAATATATGGCAAGTACTGGCTGTGTGATATCTGACAACAATCTCCTGTATTCTTCATATGTCTGGGCTATGGGGTAGAGCGGCAAGATGGAAGCCTTTTCTTGTAAAGAAAAACATCCAAGTCCAGCTAAATTTAGTAAAAACACATCTGAAGTTTACCAAAAGCATGTGGGAAAATATGTTATGTCTGATGAAAAACCAAGGTTGAACTTTTGGCCATAATTCCAAAAGATGTGTTTGGCGCAAAAACACTGCACATCACCAAAAGGACACCATACCCACCATGAAGCATGGTGATGGCAGCATCAGGGGGCTGTTTTTCTTCAGCTGGAACAGGGGGCCTTAGTCAAGGTAGAGGGAATTATGAACAGTTCCAAATATCAGTCAATACTGGCACAAAACCTTCAGGCTTCTGCTAGAAAGCTGAACATGAGGGGAACGTCATCTTTCAGCATGACAACGACCCAAAGCATACATCCAAATCAACTGCTTCACCAGAAGAAAATTAAAGTTTTGGAATGGCCCAGGCAGAGCCCAGACCCGAATCCCATTGAAAATCTGTGGGGTGATCTGAAGAGGGCTGTGCACAGGAGATGTCCTCGCAATCTGACAGATTTGGAGTGTTTTTGCAAAGAAGAGTGGGCAATAATTGTAAAGTCAAGATGCCATGCTGATAGACTTATACCCAAAATAAATGTGCTTCTATTGTGGAGTCACTCATGAGTTAGTGATAGGAACTACAAATACCAGGGTGCCTTGGCAGGGCTCTGTAGCTTACGCATTACGTATTTGCAAAGGTGTGCAGACTAAACCCCTGTTTTTAATGCATACTGTTAGACAGGTTAATTTGGTTGTCCGCGGGCTGGTCAGTAAGTGAGCTTGGATTTTTCCTTGGATTTATCATTGGCCTTGTTTACATCATAGAGGAAAAGAGAAAAGGCGCCTCCGGGTTAGGAACAAGGAAATTTGAATTAAACAGGTGCATTTATCCACTGACATCTTAAATACAGTAAATCCGGCACATGTCTTTAGTCTGGCCATTTTAGTGAAGTGCGTCAGTAGCTTTAAACTTTAGCTGTTCTCCTGCATCTGTCTGTCAGTGGAGAAGGTCCTCTCGTCTGACAGGAAATTCGAATTGGGGGTGTTGGAACTGAGGCTTGGATGCTTGATAAAGGAGCGGAACCTCCGAAACATCTTCGCAACTGCCTGTGATGTCATCACACCCAACACTGCGCTCCAACTCCAGCCTGCTAGCCCACACCAAGCTTTGGTTCCAACACCCCGGCCATCCGGATTTCCTGTCAGACGAGAAGATCTTCTCCACTGACACAGACAGCTGAAGGGGAACAGCTAGAGTTTAAAGCTACAGACGGATGTCACTAAAAGGGCCAGACTAAGGACATGTGCCAGATTTAATGCATTTAAGATGTAAGTGGATAAATGCACCTGTTGTTTAATTAAAATGTAATTGTTCCTAACCCGGAGGCGCCTTCTCTCTTTTCCTCTACATATTTGGAGTCTGCTCTCAACTTCCCCCTGAAGACTTGCCCTGGAGTATGGACTAAAGTAATTTTTGTGTACAGGTAATTTTCCCATTCGCTCCCCTGTCCCTACCCCCAAGCACTAGCTACCATGCCCCATATTAATTCGGAAACAACATAAGGACTATAAAAAGGAACTAAATATCTTACTTTACTGGTTACAGCGCCACAATCCTCTATGTTCGTTTATATCATAGGTTGCCTTCCAATGCTATTTGTTGCAATGGCCAGTTATAGGTGGGGGCATTGGACACCTTTTTTGTATAGTTCCTGTCATGTACTCACTGTACAAATGTATCTACCACAGGAGCTATCATCCCATATATCACAGCATCAAAAATGTCAGAGTTGTAGATACATTTTTTAATGACCAGTCGTTAAGCAAGGCCTCTTATTGAAACTGAAGTTCTGGTAAGTCCTCTGAAGACCCTAAAACAGTGGTTCTTAACCTTGTTGGAGGTACTTAACCCCACCAGTTTCATATGCGCATTCACTGAACCCTTCTTAATTGGAAAAATAAAATATGATTTTTTTCAAATTCAAAACATGGGTATATATTTAGGTATATATTTATACATAGGTGCACAAAACAGTGGCTGCGTTTGATGGGCACAGTGGCTGCGTGTGATGGACACAGTGGCTGCGTGTGATGGACACAGTGGCTGCGTGTGATGGACACAGTGGCTGCGTGTGATGGACACAGTGGCTGCGTGTGATGGACACAGTGGTGACAATTGATGGCACAGAGGCTGGCATGTGATAGTACAGTGGCGACAATTGATGGCACAGTGGCGACAATTGATGGCACAGAGGCTGCATGTGATGGCATAGTGAGGCTGCAATTTATATATATATATATTTTTTTGCTAGTCAGAGAAGGCTCATTTAAAATAACACAAAAACATTTTTTTTATCTGCCATTTTATATTAATAAAGTGCTGGTCACCTCACCTCAGTCAGCCTCCTCCCCTCTCCCCCCCCCAATCCAGCCATTTAATTATATGCTCTTAACAGGTTCTACTTACATTTAAACAAGTTCAGTAGTCTGCTAGGTTCAAATTCCACTAGTCAGGCAGGCTCATCGAGACTAGTCCTTGCCTCTCTAGCTCATCACAGGCAGCGCCGACACACAGCTCTCTGTGCAGCGCTCCGAGTCCCCCCCTTCCGGCTGTGAGTGGAGTGACCTCACGACGCTGGAAGGGACCAAGAGACTCCTTCATAGGGGGAGTAAACAGGCTGCAGCAGACATGAAAGGGAGCCGGGAGGTGACGGTCCCAGATGCAGGAGTGCACTCGGCACACAATTTGTATAGTGCTGCTGGCCGCGCTGGCCATGGCAGAGCTTCACCTGCGGCTGCGCCCCCCTCCCTCCTATACGAAATGGTATCGCCCAAGACACCCGTCAGCCCCTGCCTTGTACTGGCGGCCCTGTGTGACCTCTGCCGAACCCCCGAAACTCACTCACCGAACCCCTGGGGTTCGATCGAACCCAGGTTAAGAACCACTGCCCTAAAACCTTAGTTCCTAACCCAGTCAATAACTCACTGTGGTGCATGTGTAATAAATGTGTTCTCCTTATTCTATGGCGAAAAATGCAATATTGGGAAAATATCATCAAATAGGTGTGAGTGGAATACTGCCAATACTTGAAAGTCTGTTCTTACTTTATAAACGTTGTTTAATTAATACTGTCAATCTATGATTATCACAAATAACTCTTTAACCTGCCAGAATACTTGCTGTTATTGAGTGGCTTATGGTCACCCTAAGACGTATTTTTCCAAGCGCTCTGCATGAAGTATCGCAAATTTAACAAACTGTACATGCAAAAAATGGAACACATATAGAGCACGCTTGTGTGTGTGTGTTTCTCAATTCGCTGTGAACACACTACCACCTATAAACATCGCAGTCTGTAGATTGTCAGCAGGTGCTCCAGAGCTCATGCGGTTTCTAGTTGCTGGTCCACCTCCCACAACCATTTAAGTGTTCTGTACTGTACTTGCTGCTTCACAGTGGCTCTCTCATTTGAAGCCCCACGGCACAACACTTTACTCAAAATAAACTGCCTTGCTAGAGATGCATGCTGAACAGGAGACGTACTGTGTAATCAGGAGGGAGTTCAGCCAGGCTCCTGGGGAGTTTAAAAAGGTTGCAAAGTATTTTTCCTTGAATGACTTTAGAACCACTTAATAAAAATGCTCCGACAAGCAGGGCACAAAGCCTAAACAAAAGGGAAAAAGTCAGCCACACAAAGGTGTCATTAAGTATCTAGTAGAGTGATATTTAATACACTAAAATGTATTTGAAATTTAGTGGAAGAAGTGGTAGTTATTTCTAGCATGTCAATCCGAGAGCAACAATCGTAGGATCCGCCTATTTAGAAACATTTCACCCATTAACAATTTCCAACTTGTAATTATTAACTTAATAATTAACTTGCTTTGATTGTGCCAGACTTTGCAACCTATAATTAATGTATCCTAAAAAGTGCAGAAGTTGTTTTTTCAAAGAGATTAGATATGTGAATTCCCGTTCGTACGAATGTTATTTTCATACGAAAATGTTCATTTTCGTACCCGAAGAATAATGTGTACATACGAAAAAATTAAAGCACCAAAATACGAAAACTACGGGATTACGAATGAGCCGCATAACGAACAACCGCAAATACGAACGAACGATCCGACGAAAATACGACAAAACGAAAACGGCAAAAGAACGAAAATGACATCTATAACAAAAGACTTGCATTCTGTATTTTGTTTGAATCCTTGTTCTGTTTGTATTTTGATTTTCAGTCGTATGTTCATATGACATCTAACAAAAGATTTTCATTCTGTATTTTGTTTGAATCCTTTTTCTGTTTGTATGTTCACATGACATCTTATAACAAAAGATTTGTATTCTGTATTCTGAAGTCCTTTTTTCTGTTCGTAATTTGGTTTCAAAATACAGAATGCAAATCTTTTGTTATAAGATGTAATTTTCGTTTTTTTGAATGGGCAGTGAGTGTAGTTAGTGAAGCAGCTTCTCTTTTGTGCTGAGTACAGTAGTACAGTAAAGCCAAATAAACTTTTCTGTGGATTTTCGTCTGAAGGGAGATCAGTTGGCCAGACTTTTGAACCTGGAACCCAAAAATGGTTTTCTGATGGAGTTTAAAAACGAACGAACGTTCGGTAAAATGATCGTTTTTATGTTTGTTGTTAAAAAAGTCTGACCAAGTGTATGGGGCTTAACAATAGTTAATATGGATGAGCCGCGTGTTGAAAGTGCCGCGAATCCCGCGATATATTTACGAAAGTACAAAATGATGAAAATTCACAAAAATTATTGTCTAACAAGTAACGAACATGAATTAAACAGAATAACGAACCATCCCGCATGTACGAAAATAAAACAGTAACCAAAATACGAAACGATCGAAATACGAAAAAATCGCGTCGTACGAAAAACGAACGGGAACGAACAGGAAAACGGGTGTCTTACGAAAAACGAACGGGAACGAACCTACGGAACGATACGAAACGGAACAAAAAAAAACCAAAAAAAAATTCTGTGCACATGTCTAATAGAGATCCTTTTTTTGTCCACCATATCCACTTGTTTGTATATATGACCGATAAAAACTCCATCTGCCCTAATACCAAGCCAAAGTCCATCTTTACATTCTTCACAACGCTTTTCTAAGCTATCAAGAAGATAGGAACCTGGGGCCAGATTCACGTATCTGGCCGTATCTTTGTGCAGGCGTAGCGTATCCTATTTACGCTACGCCTCCGCAACTTGGACAGGCAAGTGCAGTATTCACAAAGCACTTGCTCCGTAAGTTGCGGTGGCGTAGCGTAAATTGGCCGGCGTAAGCCCGCCTAATTCAAAATAGGCTGGTAGGGGGCGTGTTGTATGTAAATTATTCGTGACCCCACGTAAATGACGCGCCTAACGAACGGCGCATGCGCCGTCCGTGGACGTATCCCAGTGCGCATGCTCAAAATCACTTCGCAAATAGTCAATGCTTTCGACGTGAACGTAACCTACGCCCAGCCCCATTCACGTACGACTTATGCAAACGACGTAAAAAGATACGCTTGCCGACGTCCATACTTTGCATTGGCTGCACCTCATATAGCAGGGGTAACTTTACGTTGGACGTAAGCCTAACGTAAACGGCATAGCGGGCGCAAGTACGTTCGTGAATCGGCGTATCTACCTAATTTACATATTCGACAAGTAAATCTACGGAAACGCCCCTTGCGACCAGCATAAATATACACCCATGATTCGACGGCGTAGGAGACTTACGCCGCTCGTATCTTGGCCAAATCTTTGCGCAACTGATTCTAAGAATCAGGCGCATAGATACGACGGCTCACATTCGGACTTATGATGGCGTACATGGAGATACGCCGTCGTAAGTCCACTGTGAATCTGGCCCCTGGACTCTTGACCTTCTACTCAAAACGGCAAGCAGTGACTTGACCTCTATGCATTTCACCGTAATGGCATCATCACTTCACTAGGAGGTGACGTCACATCATTTTTTTACTTTACGTAATATTTGAATGACCCATGTAAGTTATTAAATATGTTATGTCAACTTTTGCATTACTTTTGATACAGACTTCATATTGGACCCACCACATTTAGAGGAGTTAAAACTTACTTTTTGATTCGCTCGCCAAAGCACGCAATCTCTTCTAAAATATTCTGAACTGTGATAACGATGTCTTGTACCATCTGAATTCGGTCCCTGATGCTCTTTCTCTCAGACTCCTACAAAAAATAAAAAACAAGAGCACAGAAAAAAGTTACAGTTGTACAAACAGCACATAATAAACAATGCTACAAAATAACTGTTAGGTATACCAGATACGCCAGCTACTGTGAAGGGTCAGGCCAATTAAAACTGCTCTTTCAGTTTCTGAGAGACACTCGCAGTTTCAAACAACCACCATTGTGTTATATCTCTTGGGTACTATAGTGGTTAGATTCTGATTTTTTTTTTTATCTTCACCTGCCTACTGGGCCCACAGCAAGTGATTGTTCTTTTTATCTTTATTTACTCTACATATATTTATGGATAATGAATTCGATTTTTCTTGCAAGAATAATAAAAAATAATAAAAATATTAATACACAATATATACATATATATCCATCTCTCTCTCCATCTATCTATCTCTCTCTCCATATATCTATCTATCTATCTATCTATCTATCTATCTATCTATAGATACATGCACACATACAAACACAGTATCTCACAAAAGTGAGTACACCCCTCACATTTCTGTAAATATTTTATTATATCTTTTCATGTGACAACACTGAAGAAATGACACTTTGCTACAATGTAAAGTAGTGAGTGTACCGCTTGTATAACAGTGTAAATTTGCTGTCCCCTCAAAATAACTCAACACAGCCATTCATGTCTAAAACTGCTGGCAACAAAAGTGAGTACACCCTTAAGTGAAAATGTCCAAATTTCGGCCCAATTAGCCATTTTTCCTTCCCGGTGTCATGTGACTTGTTAGTGTTACAAGGTCTCAGGTGTGTTAAATTTGGTGTTATCGCTCTCACTCTCTCATGGTGGTCACTGGAATTTCAACATGGCACCTCATGGCAAAGAACTGAAGTATCTGAAAAAAAGAATTGTTGCTCTACATAAAGATGGTCTAGACTATAAGAAAGTTGCCAAGACCCTGAAACTGAGCTGCAGCACAGTGGCCAAGACCATACAGCAGTTTAACATGACATGTTCCACTCAGAGCAGGCTTCGCCATGGTTGACCAAAGTTGAGTGCACATGCTCAGCGTCATATCCAGAGGTTGGTTTGTAAAATAGACATATGAGTGCTGCCAGCACTGCTGCAGATGTTAAAGGGGTGGAGGGGGCAGCCTGTCAGTGCTCAGACCATACGCCGAACACTGCATCAAATCGGTCTGCATGGCTGTTGTCCCAGAAAGAAGCCTCTTCTAAAGATAATGCACAAGAAAGCCCGCAAACAGTTTGCTGAAGACAAGCAGACAAAAGGCATGGAACCATGTCCTGTTGTCCTGAGAAGACAAAGATAAACTTATTTGGTCCAGATGGTGTCAAGCGTGTGTGGTGGCAACCAGGTGAGGAGTACAAAGACACGTGTGTCTTGTCTACAATCAAGCATGGTTGTGGGAGTGTCATGGTCTGGGGCTGGCGGCACTGGGGAGCTACAGTTCATTGAGGGAACCATGAATGCCAACATATACTGTGAGATACTGAAGCCAAGCATGATCCCCTCCCTTCAGAGATCAGGCCACAGGGGAGAATTCCAACATAACGACCTCAAATACATCTCTAAGATGGCCACTGCCTTGCTAAAGAAGCTGAGGGTAAAGGTGATGGACTGGCCAAGCATGTCTACAGACCTAAACCTCATTGAGCATCTGTGGAGATTCCTGAAACGGAAGGTGTAGGAGCGCAACATCCACCAGTTCCATGTCGTCGTCATGGAGGAGTGGAAGAGGACTCCAGTGGCGACCTGTGAAGCTCTGGTGAACTCCATGCCCAAGAGGGTTAAGGCAGTGCTGGAAAACAATGGTGGCCGCACAAAATATTGACACTTTGGGCCCAATTTGGACAATTTGGGTGAATTCACTTTTGTTGCCAGTGGTTTAGACATGAATGGCTGTGTTGAGTTATTTTGAGGGGACAGAAAATTTACATTGAAAATGGAAACTAAGCTAAACTAGAAAAAATTGACTTTTGGCGGGACACAAATAATAAATATAAAAATCTATAGAAATTTATTGTAGAAATCTGTATATAAAAAAGTTTAACTCATAATACAATATTCATCAGCATAGGAACCCGGCAAAAGTATTCCAATAACACTTCCAAAATGTTATAATAATGCAAGTACGCTCAAAACATGAGAATACATAAACATCAAACAATAGAAATATATATAGGGTGTGTATCCTTGAACATGGGTCCATATGGGTGCCGCCAAAAGTAAATTTTTTCTAGTTTAGATTAGTTTCCATTTTCACTATACCGGGACGTTGGCACACTTATATTGATGCATTCACAGTGTCACTCTGTGATGATGCATATTTGAGCAAGTTCCTTTAAAAAAGAAAATTTACATTGTTATACAAGCTGTATACTCACTACTTTACACATTATAGCAAAGTGTAATTTCTTCAGTATTGTCCCATGAAGAGATATAATAAAATATTTACAAAAATGTGAGGGGTGTGCTCACTTTTGTGAGATACTGTGTCTATCTATCTATCTATCTATCTATCTATCTATCTATCTATCTATCTATCTGTCTATCTATCTATCTATCTATCTATCTATCTATCTATCTATCTATCTATCTATCTATCTATCTATCTATCTATCTATCTATCTATCTATCAGAGAGAGATAGATAGATAAGAGAGGGAAAGAGAGAGAGAGAAATATCTATATCTGTCTATATATATATATATATATATATATATATACATACACACACACATATTTTATATATATATATATATATATATATATATATATATATATATATCTCTATTGAGATAGATAGATAGATAGATAGATATCTCAATAGAGATATATATTATAAATTTAAGATTTAATATATATATATATATATATATATATATATATATATATATATGTGTGTGTGTATGTGTGTATATATATATATATATATATATATATATATATATATATATATATATATATATATATATATATATACACACACACACACACACACACACACATATATATATATATATATATATATATATTAAATCTTAAATTTATAATATATATCTCTATTGAGATATCTATCTATCTATCTCAATAGATATATATATATATATATATATATATATATATATATATATAATATGTGTGTGCGTGTGTGTATGTATATATATATATATATAGACAGATATAGATATTTCTCTCTCTCTCATCTATCTATCTCTCTCTCATATATAGATAGATAGATAGATAGATAGATAGATATCTCGATCTATGTATGTGTATATATATATATATCTGGATAGAGATATATATTATAAATCTTAGATTTAAGCTCCAATGAGCAGGGCCCTCTGTTTCCTCCTGCATTGAATTGTATTGTAACTGTACTGCCTGCCCCCATCTTGTAAAGTGCTTGGCAAACTGTTGATGGTATATATATGTAGCGCCCCCTTACTTTCAGTAAAGGCGCTACGCTAAAGTTAGTGGGGAATGAGAGAGATAGTTTGCTCTCATTCAGAATTATGTCAAATTTGGCTGTCGCCAAATCTGGATTGTTCTGTGTGCTAGACTGCGTTCTAGGGATGTGGTGCCATCCCTGGGCGGCAGGTGGCACCAGAGAGGTCCAGGTGGAGCCGCTTTTCTTCAGCAGTCAATTAGAGGGGTTTTCCCTCGCGGGGCATGCTGGGGAGGAGTATTTCTGTGGCGTAGGCCGTTGTTCTTGGTTCTTCGCGGGTTCCTGGTTCCAGGTGCGGCACACACCTTTAGGGTGTGCGCACATCGCGGGCCCCACCACTATGGCCTACTTGGCCTGGGGTCACGCGCAACGTGGAGTTCCTGACTCTGGGCCCTCTTGGCCTGGAGCAACTGATGCCACAGAGGGGCACCAGTGACTGACTGGGTCCCCCTTTCTACTGAGGAGATCCCAGGCTGTATGCCGTTTAGTGGGGGGTCAGCTTGAGGAGAACCAGGAGGCAGGTTGTCCAAAAGGGCTTGAACGAACCATCGGGGATCTGGTGACCGGGACATTGACAGGTACACTTCCATTGTCAACCGGTGACCCTAGCGAAAATTTACTGGGAGGATAAGCTCAGCCATTTAGCTCATCCAAGTTCTAGGCCTGTGGCAGAGACTCCATCAGAGCCAGGTCTGTGGCAGAGACCTGCTCCTCCCAGCATCCTTAAAGTGACACTTTGGCTGCCAGGCCTGTGGCAGGGGTCTGTCCGGGGGCACTTCCCCCACTCTCGCTGGAGTGGTGACGAACTGTATCTACTACTACTGAAAGCAGGCCTGATACTGCAAGGTTCTCTCACTTCATCAACCTTTCCTGTCCTACCTCATGTTGATGTTGGTCGTGTTGGGCCGAGAAATAAAGCATTCAGAAAACCTATCTTGCTGATTGGACATTCGTTTACTGCTCTACTTACTGCTATCACCCTAGACAACGATTTGAGGTAACTTAATCAGCCCATCCCAAAAACAACCAGCGGCTCCTGAGGGGGTAGCGCTACATATAGTATCATAATAATTATATAAACACGATATACATATATAATTTCTTCTACACGCACTTGGAAGAACCACAGCTAAGCCATTATAGGACTAAATTCACCCTGTATCATTCTTTCCACTGACAAAGCTTAAGCAGCCAATATGTTGCTTACTCTACATATCCTTTGTGATAACGATTTAGGTTTCTCTTGCAGAAATAAGAAGCCATGATGTCCATTTACTTAAAAAAGTCATATAGCTAGATTCAGGTAGGGTGGCGCATCTTTCAGGCGGCATAGCGTATCATATTTACGCTACGCCGTAAGTCAGAGAGGCAAGTGCTGTATTCACAAAGCACTTGCCTCCTAAGTTACGGCGGCGTAGCGTAAATTGGGCCGGTTTAAGCGCGCCTAATTCAAATGAGGATGAGGGGGCGTGTTTTATGTAAATGATTGGTGACCCGACGTGATTGACGTTTTTTTACGAACGGCGCATGCGCCGTCCGTGGACATATCCCAGTGTGCATTGCTCCAAAGTACGCCGCAAGGGCGTATTGGTTTCGACGTGAGCGTAAATTACGTCCAGCCCCATTCACGGACGACTTACGCAAACGGCGTAAAATTTCCAAATTTCGACGCGGGAACGACGGCCATACTTAACATTGACTAGGCCAGCTATTTGTTCGACTAACTTTACGCCGGAAAAAGCTGTACGTAAACGGCGTAAAAAAATGCGCCGGGCGCACGTACGTTTCTGAATAGGCGTATCTAGTCATTTACATATTCTACGCCGAACTCAACGGAAGCGCCACCTAGCGGCCAGCGTAAATATGCACCCTAAGATACGACGGCGTAGGAGACTTTCGCCGCTCGTATCTTAGCCTAATTTAAGCGTATCTGGTTTTCAGAATACGCTTAAATTTAGGGCGGCGTAGATTCAGAGTTACGACGGTGTATCTACTGATACGCTGGCGTAAAGCCATCTGAATCTAGCTAATAAAATATAATCTTACATGCGCACAGGAACCACAGCAGAGCTGATCGATTATATGGCCAAACTCACACCGTATTATTCCTTCGACTGACAAAGTCTGAGCAGCCAAGACAAGCCTACTCATGCTGCAGCATGGAGACATCATCTGGCAGTGCCATCGACATCCTGCTGACTTTATTTACACATTTCAGATTGAACCAAGAAATGTGGTGATAACACAGTTTAACAAGCACAACATTACTTCTGCTGTAACTATCAAGCTGCTCGGGAAGAGCAGGAAGGATTCAATCTGAGCAACACAAGAGCGTCCATGTGGATTTTTCTCATTTTTAAACATAAAGAGAAAAGCACTTGGTTTAGAAACCTAAAGTACAAGTGTTTGTTTTGCTGCTGAGGCATAAAAATCAAAAATGAAATAACGATGACTTATAAAAAGAAATGGGACATTATGAAATAAAAGATTTTGTATGTGTGTTCTCTTCTCTTGTGACGTAAAGCTGGACTGAATAAATATGAAATGCATACAGATGGACTTTTTTTTTAACCACTTAAGCCCCGGACCATATTGCTGCCCAAAGACCCAAGGTGTTTTTACAGTTTGGGACTGCGTCGCTTTAACAGACAATTGCGCGGTCGTGCGACGTGGCTCCCAAACAAAATTGGGGTCCTTTTTTTCCCACAAATAGAGCTTTCTTTTGGTGGTATTTGATCACCTCGGCGGTTTTTATTTTTTGCGATATAAACAAAAATAGAGCGACAATTTTGAAAAAAATGCAATATTTTTTACTTTTTGCTATAATAAATATCCCCCAAAAACATATATAAAATTTTTTTTTTTCCTCAGTTTAGGCCGATACGTATTCTTGTACCTATTTTTGGTAAAAAAAATCGCAATAAGCGTTTATCGATTGGTTTGCGCAAAATTTATAGCGTTTACAAAATAGGGGATAGTTTTATTGCATTTTTATTATTTTTTTTTTTTTTACTACTAATGGCGGCGATCAGCGATTTTTTTCGTGACTGCGACATTATGGCGGACACTTCGGACAATTTTTACACATTTTTGGGATTTTTGTCATTTTCACAGCAAAAAATGCATTTAAATTGCATTCTTTATTGTGAAAATGACAGTTGCAGTTTGGGAGTTAACCACAGGTGGCGCTGTAGGATTTGGTGTACACTGTGTGTGTGTTTACAACAGTAGGGGGGTGTGGCTGTAGTAATGACGTCATTGATCGTGTCTTCCCTATAAAGGGAATGACGCGATCGATGCGCCGACACAGTGAAGCACGGGGAAGCCGTGTTTACACACGGCTCTCCCCGTTCTTCAGCTCCGGGGAGCGATCGCGACGGAGCGGCTATAAACAAATAGCCGCGCCGTCGTCCCGGATCGCTCCCCGAGGGGACCCGACCGCCGCAAGTCGCGGGGGGGGTCCCGATCGGACCCCCCACCCACGTCTAGGCAGGGACGTACAGGTACGCCAATGTGCCTGTACGTGCCATTCTGCCGACGTATATGTACAGGCGGCGGTCGGGAAGGGGTTAAAACCAACTAATGGACTTGTAATTCTGTTCAAGGCACCCCTTCTGTAATGCATGGCCATATCTTGTCCCTTCATGCATTCTACATTGCAGTTAAAGGGGTCCTATGCATTAAGGTGAAAAAACACCTTGTAGACACCGCCCCCCCCCCCAGCCCCAGTTTTACTTACCTGAGCCCCTTATTTCCGTGGGCGCAATTCCGCGTTTTTCTTCCCATGTCTGATCAGCTCTTCATTGGATAGATCGATAGCAGCGCAGCCATTGGCTCCCGGTGCTGTCAATCAAATCCTATGACGCAGCCGCCGCGGGGGGGGGGGGGGGGGGCGAGGCATACAATCGGCGTCTATGGGCGATTGCAAGGGGATCCCTAGGAACCTCTGAAGGAACTTTAGGGTTCCATGGAAGCCTGGTTGAGAATAGCTGCTATAGAGGAACTCTAGGGTTCCATGGCATCTTGGTTTCCGAATGGCTGCTGTAGAGAAACTCTACGGCTTCATGGCATCCTGGTTGAGAACGGCTGCTCTAGAGGAACTCTAGGGTTCCCTGGTTGAAAATGTATGCTCTAGAGCAGTGGTCATCAACCCTGTCAACAGGGCCCACTAACAGGCCAGGTTTGCAAGATAACTGAAATACATCACAGGTGATATAATTTGCTGCTCAGTGATTGCAGTATTCTAGTCTGCATCTCCCCAAGGCAATACTTAAATCTGGCCTGTTAGCGGGCCCTGAGGACAGGGTTGATGACCACTGTTCTAGAGCACAGGTGTCAAATACAAGGCCTGTGGACCGAATCCAGCCCCCCAGGCCATTTCATGTGCTGCAGGAGAGCTCCAGCAGTCTTCTGGTACTGCTCCAAACCCTTACTTTCTGCTTTCAAGCAATGCATCCAGGTTCTTCCCATCAGCAGCATAAGGAAAGGGGGTGCACTGTGATGTAAGGGAGAGTGGGGTACTCAATGTCTAATGGTGGGGAGGTTCTTGACATCTAATGTAAAGGGGAGGCGATGCGCTGGACATCTAATCTTGCAAATACAACTGGGCCTTATGAGGGCAATCATAATGCGGCCCATGATGAAAATGAGGTTGACACCCCTGCTCTAGAGCAGTGTTTTTCAACTCCAATCCTCAAGGCACACCAACAGGTCATGTTTTCAGGATTTCCTTTAGATGAAACGACTGTGGTGATTACTAAGGCAGTGAAACTGATCAAATCACCTGTTCAAAATAATGGAAAGCCTGAAAACATGACCTGTTGGTGTGCCTTGAGGACTGGAGTTGAAAAAAACTGCTCTAGATGAACTGTAGGGTTCCTTGGAACGCTGGTTGAGAATGGCTGCTCTAGAGGAGCTCTTGGCTTTCATGGAACCCTGGTTGAGAATGGCTGCTCTATACGAGCTCTTGGCTTTCATGGAACCCTGGTTGAAAATGGCTGCTCCAGAGGAACGCCAGGGCTCCATGGCATCCTGGTTAAGAAGGGCTGCTTTAAAATATTCACAACAGAAAAAAAAATGCCTAGATGGGCTGCACACATACAGACACTGGTCTCAATTTGACAGCCATACAGACTGTTCATGGTTGCTCACCCACACGGCTGTCAAATTGGGATCAGTAGCTGTGTTGGTCCAGCCACTGGCCCGGATTCAGATACAAGATACGACAGCGTATCTCCTGATACGCCATTGTATCTCTGAGTGTGGACCGTCGTATCTATGCGCCTGATTCAGAGAATCAGTTACGCATAGATATCCCCAAGATTCGACTGGTGTAAGTGTCTTAGGCTTCATAATCACGCTGGCCGCTAGGTGGCGCTTCCGCATAGTTACGCGAGAAATATGCCAATTAGGTATTTACGGCGATTCAGAAATGTACGTCCGCCGGCGCATTTCTTTACGTCGTTTACGTTGGGCTTTTTTCGGCGTATAGTTACCCCTGCTATATGAGGCGTAGCTAATGTCAAGTATGGCCGTCGTTCCCGCGCCGAGTTTTGAAATTTTTACGTCGTTTGCGTAAGTCGTTCGCGAATAGGGCTGGACGTAATTTACGTTCACGTCGAATCCAATACGTCCTTGCGGCGTACTTTGGAGCAATGCACACTGGGATATTTCACGAAAAGGCGCATGCCCCGTTCAAAAAAAACTTCAAAAACGCGGGGTCATCCTAAATTTAAATAATACACGCCCACAACATCCCCATTTGAATTAGGCAGGCTTACGCCACCACACATACGTTACGCCGCCGTAACTAAGGGCGCAAGTTCTTTCTGCATACGGAACTTGCGCCCAAAGTTACAGCGGCGTAACGTATCGGAAATACGTTACGCCCGCAGAAAGATGCGCTCATCTGTCTGAATCCGGGCCACAGTGTCTCAACCAAAATAGATAGGCTACCTGCACACAGAATCTGGTGGATAAAGAGGGTATCAGGCCCCATCTGAATGAGGTCTAAATCGACATACAAGCGACTTATTCAAAGTGACAAAAGTGCTAACAGACAGCCTGCCATCACCATAACATGTTTTTTCACAATACGGTATTAATTTGCTCTGAAGATCCGAAATAGGCAATGTATTTGCATTAACTTTTCAACCGAACACTGCACAGTGTAAATACTTTGTCTGTTGCGTCATCGTTACAAAATAGCGTATAGGACAATACATATAGTGATCTATAAGAAAGGAAACAGATGCTCCGAACAGGCTTTTCATAACACCGTGTATCTGGAAAATGCCAAAATGCTGACAGGATGTTAATTTATTAAGACACAGTCTAAAAAGGAAATTTAACATACAATGGTGAAATTTAATTATGACTGTTTACATTTCTCTATGCAATCTATGACAAAATAACAAAAGATATCATGCCCTGGACGATGCCCGCTGCACTGCAATATTGGAATAGTAAAATACGGATCTGCATGCTTAGTATTTGCCTCCATTCTTTCAATCAAAATGCTTACAAAATGGGTCAAGGCATTCAAGAAGGCAAAAAACCTTTCAACTCCGTGAACAGTCTGTTTTCCTAAGAGGGTTCGGAATTCGTTAACATCTTGAAGTTACATTTTGCATATCATTTCAGCGAGCAGATGTCCAACAGTGAGGTTCTTGTGCTGCGTCCTTTCAGTGGAACAAAATCATGAGGTCATTATTCCATCGTTTCGCAGACCAAAGAGATCTTTGCTTTTGACATGATACACTCTGAACTATTCTCTCTAACAGAACGCTGTAGAAAGAATCCAGCAGAGTGTCTTCCATCTGGGGGAAGTAGAAGTCAAACGGGGGCTGATCCTGTGCTATAAAAATCTGCTATGAATGGCATGACAGTGCAACTATCATGGAGGAAAAGAGAAGGATGTGAAATAGTACATTACTATATCACAATTCACCCAATGTTGGAGACTGCATTCTACATGCTAGAACTTTATTTTAAAGTGGTTGTAAACCTCTGCACTGAAAAATGAACAAGGCATATCCTTCTATAGTCTGTACCTTCTTCTGTAAAAAGCACCCAGTGTGATTTCTGTCTGCTTTTTCATTCCTCTGCCATTTGCATGAGTCACTTATGACAGTCTATGCCGGTGTCCTGTCGATATGGGTCCCCCGTCAGATAATGCCCAGGCTGGAATGCGCATGCGTAAACCGGGCCGCCGAAAATCTCAGAGGACGAATAGCCTTTATCACATGTACAAGGCGCATGCGCAATCAACGCGCCGCTCGCTCTTGATGCTCGGGTGGGTTATTCATTGAATACAACAAGGGGCATAATACAAGGGGCATAATACAAGGATTCCAGGCCCGTCGGAACCCGACAGTCAAAGGAGGCATTTGCCTGGGGCCCCCGAGCTGGCCAGGGGCCCCAGCAACGAGGGCCCTTGCCGCACCGCTGCGTCCTCCTGCAGTCCGGTGTACCATAACCGCGCGGGAACAGGAGAATCAGGTTCCTGTTCCCGGCCGGACTAACAGGAAGTGCACACTAACAGGAGTGTTCACTTCCTCTCAGTCCGGCCCCGGGAACAGCAAACTGAAACTCCTGTACCGCGCGGTTATGGTACACGGCCGACCGGACTGCAGGAGGACGCAGCGATGCGGCACGGGCCCTCCCTGCTGGGGCCCCTGTGCGGACACCAACATATGCCGGCGTGTGAGGCGGGGCGGAGGATAGAGGTAAGACAAACCCCCCCCCCCCCCGCTTCTCAACTCGAAATGTCAATTTTTTTTTTGCTTGGGGCCCCCAAATGTCTTCGAACGGCCCTGGGCATAATACAAGGGGCATAATACAAGGGGCGGATGCTATTCTCCGAGGGGAAGATATATGGTTATACATTGAACACATCAAGGGGAAGAGGCCGCATGATGGGCAGTGCTTTTTCGCAAAGGGGCAGGTGTATTATTGAGCAGTGCTTATGAGCTCTGCCCATCACGTGGCCTCTTCTATATGCATCCGCCCCTTGTTGTGTTCAATGAATAACCCTCCCCGAGCATCAGGAGCATGCGGCAGCGTATTGCGCAGGCACCGACTACAGCTGATGAACAGCTGTTCATCTTCGGCAATTTTCGGCTGCTCCGTTTGCACATGCGCTGCTCCTGCGGAGCACAGCTCAGGCATTATCCGACGGGGGTCCCATCTTGTCAGAACACCAGCACCAAGCGATCCTAGGGGACTCCCCCCTAGAACACAACAGGTGATGGAATGCCTCAGCTGTGCAAGTTTCACTATGAGATTGTGTGGGGGGGGGCATGTCATTTGCCTCCATTCAGGTCTCAGATTACACTCCGCTCTCTGCTGTACAGTTTGTAACATCAGATCCCTGTCTTTTGAAGCTAAAGGGGAGTTCCAGGCTTTTTATGTTTATTAAAAGTCAGCAGCTACAAAAAGTGTAGCTGCTGACTTTTAATAAACAGACACTTACCTGTTCCACGGTCCAGCGATGTGCCCACCCAGAGTGTCGCTCCTCTCCCCCTCCTCTCCACTGGCGCCTCCATTGCTGCTCTGGGCACCCGGCCATGACAGCTTTTGGCTTCACGGCCGGGCACGCACTGCGCATGTCGCACTTCTTCTGGGACCTGTCACGTGTCCCAGGAGATCGCTTGAGGGAGAGGCCGCCTAGGGCGAGAGGTGGAGTCACCTAGGCGGCCTGTAGGCAGAAGGAAGAAGTGGGACAAGAAGTCCCACTCCTAACGAAGCCCCCAAACCCCCCCCCCAAAAAAATTACATGCCAAATGTGGCATGTAAGGGGGCGAGGAGTGCTTAAAGGGGAAGTTCCACTTTTGGGTGAAACTCCGCTTAAGAAATGCTATGTAAATTCTGGACTTTGAACGACAGTAGAGAGTTCTACAGATAAACGGGTACAACTTATGTAGGATGCTTTTTTTTATCTTCTTGTATCACCTGAGGTGCATGAAAACTGATGGGAAAACCACACAGATTTTACTTGCAGAGACATCTGTATGTTCGTTTTACTGAGTTTTTACAGCCTGTTCGCATACGTATGGGTTAGCCGCAGTGCGATCTCGAAAAAAAAAAACTCCAGTGCGATTTTAGTCTGGTTCAGGTGCAATTTCTAATCTTGTACACTACAATTCGCATTGGAATCACACCTGAACCGCTGAACGAAATTGCACCGGACGAGGCTTCGGGCCCCAAAGTAGGTATACATTACTGTTGGGATCATGGCATTATAATCTATTGTAGGTACACATTACTGATCAGATCATGGCTTTATATAGTAGGTACTAATTACCGATAGGATTGTGGCATTAAATAGTAGTTATGAGTGAGTGAAAAATGTATATATCGCTACACATGCGAACTGAATCGCCTCTGGGCGCTTGTTTGACCACTTCTCCCTTGAGCTCAGAAGAGATGGGTTTTGATCTTTCTCCTAAAGGCCAAGTGGTTCTCCTCCAAACGAATGGAGGTTGGCAAAATGTTCCAAAGTCGAGGGCCTTGGACAGCAAATCTTCTTTCTACTTTGGACTTGTATCTGGTTTTGGGAATTTGGAGTAAATTTTGGTTGGAGGATCGCAGAGCGCGATTGGGGTTGTAGGCTTTTATTTTGTCGCATAGGTATTGGGGGGGAATTTCCCCAAATACATTTATGCGTTAGACAGAGTGCTTTGAAAGTGATTCTGTCTTTCACTGGTAGCCAGTGAAGGCTTCTCAGTGAAGGGGAGATTGATTCCCATGTTTTTTTTTCCAGTCACCAGACTGGCTGGCGCTGCTGTCAATCACATCCAGTGACGCGGTGCGCCGAGGGGCGGGGCCGAGTGATACAGTGAGCGGCTATGGCCGCTCGCTGTACCACGGGAGTTTGCCCGAAATTAGTGACCACCATGCGAGCTCTCGCATGACTGTGGTTACTAATTGCGGGGAGGACCAGAGACAGCCGCCGAGGGACCCCAGAAGACGAGGATCGGGGCCACTCTGTGCAAAACGAACTGCACAGTGGAGGAAGTATAACATATTTGTTATTTAAAAAATAACAAAATAGTGACCCTTTAACTGATGAAAAAAATTGTTTTTTATATATATTTTTAGGGGATATTATTGCAAAAAGTAAAAAATATTGCTTTTTTCCCCCAAAATTGTCACTTTATTTTTGTTTATAGCACAAAAAATTTAAACCGCAGAGTTGATCAAATACCATCAAAAGAAAGCTCTATTTGTGAAGAAAAAAAGACGTCAATTCTGTTTTTGGAGCCACGTCGCACGACCGCGCAATTGTCGGTTAAAACGACACAGCACCGAATCGCAAAAAGTGGCCCGGTTATTTGGCAGCCAAATGGTCCGGGGCTGAAGTGGTTAAGGAAAGTTGGGAAGGGGGTTTGGGGGACCTTTTCCCGAAGCGGGTGGGTGAAGTAATACGTTTATTTTATCTATCTATAAATGAAGGTAGTATCGAGCTGCCTTTTAAGTGTCAAGGCATATTAAATGTTATATGTAAAGAAAAAATGTAATAAAGAAGAGATTAAACAATACGTTTATTTTATCTAGCACAATGCTGTAATTAACACCTGCTAAAGTCAATTGAGAAGAACACCTAGAAAAACTGTCCAGAATGATAAATGGTAACATAGATCAGATATGTGTATTATAACAAATCAATATGGTTATATACTGGTTAATCCGTAAAATATTTCACACTGCTTTTTTTTGTTATTAATATTACAAATAGCTTTTTTTGTTATCAACCTTCTTTTACATATTACGGATTTAGTGATGTCAACTAATCTAGCCAAATTCCCACCTCCAATGTGTAACCCTACTGAGGTTAGCGGGACTAAAAAATGTAGGCCCGGATTCACGTAGAATGGCGTATCTTTGTGCGGGCGCAACGTATCCTATTTACGTTACGCCTCCGCAACTTTTACAGGCAAGTGCCGTATTCTCAAACGAAAGTTGCGGCGGCGTAGCGTAAATAGGCCGGGGTAAGCCCGCCTAATTCAAATGTGGCAGATGTGGGCGTGTGTTATGTAAATTTTATGTGACCCCACGTAAATGACGCTTTTTATGAACGGCGCATGCTCCGTCCGTGAAAGTATCCCAGTGCGCATGCTCCAAATTAACACGCAAGAAGCCAATGCTTTCGACGTGAACGTAAATGATGCCCAGCCCTATTCGCGAACGACTTACGTAAAATTTTCAAAATTCGACGCGGGAACGACGTCCATACTTAACATTGGTATGCCGCATCTACGCCTCATATAGCGGGGGTAACTTTACGCCGGGAAAATCCTAACGTAAACGGCGTATCTGTACTGCGTCGGCCGGGCGTACGTTCGTGAATTCGCGTATCTAGCTGATTTACATATTTCTAGGCGTAAATCAGCGTACACGCCCCTAGCGGCCAGCATAAATATGCAGTTAAGATACGACGGCGTAAGAGACTTACGCCGGTCGGATCTAATACAAATCTATGCGTAACTGATTCTAAGAATCAGGCGCATAGATACGACGGCTCGGACTCAGAGTAACGACGGCGTATCTGGAGATACGCCGGCGTAACTCGTTTGAGAATCCGGGCCTTATTTGATCCGCAGTTTACCATTATTGGATATTCACATTATTACTTTTACCATTAGAACAAAATAGGCGAAGGTTTAATTATTTCTAGCAGAAATGTCACTAGTCCAAGGCTGATAGATCTCATTAACGCTCCTAAAAGAAAGCACCACTTGATCTCCCTGCAGTGTTGACCATAACAGTGGCTGCCGTGGAGAAGAAGTACTCTTATTATTCGCAACATATTGATCCCTTCATTTCACTTATCAGCCCCTATGCCTGAGAAACAGATGTTCCCCACACCCAGCACAAGGATCGTGAGCTTCTGCTAATGCTCACACTATATAAAAGGTTTACAGACATCTCTATTTCCCCTTGCTGGAGAAACATGCTTTTTGCTTTTTCATGGCTGTTGGCTGCACTGTGTGGCTCACTCATTTGGACTATTTTTATCAATCCATCAATATCACTGTACATGGTGCTTGGTGTCTGACTGAGCTCATGCAATTGTAGCCCTCCAGAAAGAAAACAAGCAAAATACCTAGGGGAACTCTAAGTGATTTTAGACTTTGCGATGCACATTCTTACATCTTTTTTTACAATTTTTTTAATACAATACTTAGAAAAAAAAAAGTTCTTTGTCTACATAGCACTGTAACAATTCACCAGTAAAACCAAAAGGACAATACTATGCTCCGAAAGCCATGACTCTCAACTTCTAATGTTCCTTTCCAATGATTCAGCCACAAAAACTTAAATTCTGTTTTCAACAATTACTGTATTCTTTTTGACAGTGAAGAGGCCCTGTCACTGTGGAAACATAGGAGCCGGAAGGGAGCTGCGGTGGTTCAACGCGATTGGCACTGCGCTGACAAGCCATTCACCTCTGCAGCTAGGGGTTCGGATCCCGGTCTCAGCTACATGTGAATTGAGTTTGGTGGTCTCAGCCCGGCTCCCGGTGGGTGTGCTATGCGAGGTAAGCCTGCGCTTAGTACGCCCACCCCACTCCCACAAAAACCACCACACTTGCACGCACTCAAAATTGGGTTAACATGCACGCACTTTGACCACGCGGTCTCTAAAAAGAGAGGCGAAGGACTAACGGGCTGGTTGAGCGGGCTAGATCCTCTCACTCCCTTATAGGGAGTCCCTCTGCCCCGTTGGGCTTCAAAGCGGAGCAGGTAGGGTGGGCTGTGTGGGAGGACCCCCTCACACACCCACCATTGCCACCCGGGGCATGGAGAAAGGTGGCAGATTGCCTCTGGGGGAGGCCTGCCTACTCCCAACTCCTGCAGTCCGGCTCCTCTCTCGAGTACACGCACAAAATACACTTAAAAAAAACAAAACATAGGAGCCGGAGAACATGACACAGAATTAGCATTAGGGGTTAATGCAAAGATCGGCTTTCTGAGCGAAGCTAGCTATGTTTTTGGTTTTCTCTGGATTCTGTAGTCCCGGATTGGGGCCTGAAGCTTGAAAGTTCCAACGTGAAATGGGTGAGACAGAACCTTCAATCCTGTGTCCAGGTATCTGCAGCCTATGCGAGTACACAGGTATGCAGAGTCTTTATATACTCAAGCCTGAGGATGGCACAGGGCTCCACGTTTGGGAGACAGAAGGTCTCACACATGTAAGAGGACCCCTACCCAGTACTCAGGAGTCAGGAATGAGGTCTCATTCCAGGAGTCAGGTAGGCTGCTATCCAGTGGCGATCCTGACCTCCCTGGGGCCCTAAGCGGGGGGGGGCGCTTCTTAAAGTTGAGAAGCGTGTACATTGACATCGCGGAAATTACATCTTACATTAAAGTGAGAAGCGGGGGTGTGCTGGCTGCATGGGAGAAGAGGTAAGAGGCGGGGTGAGGGGCTGAAAATTACTTTTCACCAAGTGGGGCCTCTAGTAATTTGGGGGGCCCTCTGCAGCTTTGCGGGGCCCTAAGCGGCTTGCATAGTGAGTCTATAGGGCGGATCGGCCCTGCTCCTATCAGGGAGGCATGAGAACCCCTATCCAGAGGCCAGGAGTGGGCCATGCAGCAGGGTGCTGCGACTAAAGGCCAAGAGAGCCAAGTGAACCAGGGGAGTTGGGCAACAAAGTCAGAGGGACTGGTAAGAGGAGCAGCAAGGGAGCAAGTTGGCTCGGCATTTCTAGTTGACTTCTCATGTTGATGGTTTTGTTCAAAAAAAGTGGGCTGCCATGCCCTAGAAAAAAACAGTTTGGACTGGCGCAACTCATCAGTATAATCACCCCAATGCCACATCCTTTAGAACTTTGATGCCCAACCTGTGGTCCCCCTACATAAAGTGTGCTTCTCGTGACTAGGGATGAGGTTTGTATTCGAGTCGAACTCACGGTCGACTCGAACATCGTATGTTCGATCGTTCGAATTACGAAAGTTTTGGGCCGTTCGCGCCAAATTCAAATGGCGTGTTACGGCCTATAATTCTCTTTGTGGCATTGCAGTGCATTTCTGGCTGATGATTGGCCAAGCATGCACTATGACCCGCATGCTTGGCTAATCACAGCGCGCAAAAAACGGAGAGCCATAATTGGCCAAAGCCAGGGTGGCTTTGGCCAATTATGGCTCAGGGGGTTTAGTACACGCCCCACACTATATAATGCTGCCTGGAAGTCGGCCTTGTATAGTGTGTTGGTGGTTTAAAGAGAGAGACAGAGAGAGAGAGAGTGTAATTTTTTGAAATTTCGATAGAGCAGGCAGGCAGGCTAGTCAGTTAATGTTACAGTGTGTAGAGGATATATATGCATCCCAGGTGTTGTACATATATTTATACACTGTATTGAGTTTAGCTAGATCCGCTCTTCCTAATTTACTGACAGGCAGGCAGGGGATTGTGCTAGCTGCAGTATTCTCACATGGTGTACTGTCTGTGTCCTCTGTACAGTGTGCACCTAAAGCTACGTCAATAGATTTGCTGGTGTTTCTCATATTATTTTCTAAAGGCAGTAGAGCTGCACGATTCTGGGAAAAATGAGAATCACAATTATTTTGCTTAGAATGAAAATCACAATTCTCAAAAAAAATGAATGGTGCTTTTGCATATTAGCCTTTAAAATGAGCACTTTTGAATTCGAACGTTCGAGTCCCATAGACTTCAATGGGGTTCTAAAAGTTTGCGTGAACGTTCGGTGCGTTCGAAGGTTCTGGTGCAAACCGAATGGGGGGGGGGGGGTGTTCGGCTCATCCCTACTCGTGACCCCTGAAGAAAGTCATCTGTGTTTTGTTACTTATTGAAGGAAACATTTCTTTAGGCTGGCTTCAAATAGTTTAATGGCTTGTTTTTTTCATGCCATCGTAATCTTTTTTTTTTTTTTTTTTGCCAATGTCCACTCCTTTTCAACGCATTGGACAAATGTTTTACACTAGATATTGACAAGGTTATGGACATTAACTTATATTGCTGAATAATATATGAAAGCTGTACCCCAAAAAAAATGCAATTGGGCATAACTTTATTAAAGCGGTTGTATCCCTGCACAGAATTTTTATTATTTTTTTTAAAAACAAAAACAACCTGTAAGGCAAAGGCATAATGAGCTAGGATGCATACTCACCTTAGAAGGAGGCATTGGCATCTGATCCCGGTCCACGCCGAGGGAGCCGACATTTTACCCTCTGTGTTTCTTCCAGGTTCGCGGCTCCAGCGCTATGAGTGGCCGAAGCCGCGATTACATCACTCCCGCGCATGCGTCTTTTTCCCCGGCAATGTTCGGCAGTGTCTGCCGGGCGTTCACAGCGCATGTGACGCTGACGTCAGGGACTGCATGCAAAGTGAATATCTCCTAAAAACAGTATAGGTTTAGGAGATACTCATTGGCCCAGATTCTCAAAGGACTTACGATGGCGTAGCACCATGTACGCTGTCGTAAGTCCGAATGAGAGCTGTCGTATCTATGCGGGTGATTCTTAGAATCAGTTACGCATAAATTGGGCTAAGATACGAGCGGCGCAAGTCTCTTACGCCGTCGTATCTTAGTTGCATATTTACGCTGGCCACTAGGTGGCGCTTCCGTAGATTTCCGCATTGAATATGCTAATGAGCTAGATACGCAGATTCACGAATGTACGTGCGCCCGGCGTAGCAAGATACTTCGTTTACGCAAGACAGTTACCCCTCATAAAGCAGGGGTAAGTCATGTTAGGTATGGACGTCGGAAACGTACGAACAGCGTCGTGTTTTACGTTGTTTGCGTAAGTCGTCCATGAATGGGGCTGGACGTAATTTCCGTTCACGTAGAAAGCATTGACCATTTGCGGCGTAATTTTGAGCATGCGCACTGTGATACGTTCACGGACGGCGCAATGCGCCGTTCATTAAAAACGTTAATCACGTCGGGTCACGATACATTAACATAAAACACGCCCACACTAGCCTACTTTGAATTACGCTGGCTTACGCCGGCACAGTTACACTACGCCGCCGTAACTTTGGCCGCAAGTTCTTTGAGAATACGGGACCGGCCTCACTAAGTTACAGCGGCGTAGTGTATCTGAGATACGCTACGCCCGCCTATAGATAGGTGCTTTTTTGAGAATCTGGCCCATTTTACCTACAGGTAAACCTTATTATAGGCTTAGCTGCAGGTAAAAAAAAAAAAAAAAGGTATACAACCACTTTAACATAGGTCATTCAAATTTCACATGCTGGTAGAGTAACTTTACCTCTGTAGTAATGCCTCTTCGTCATTGCAGGTAAATAATAGATTCCAAGCAGAAGCAACGAGTCGCCATTTTGTTCTTGACTAAGGAGGGGTGAAGACTGTCCAACATCCACAGAAAGCTACAGAATATTTACTAAGATGACAAGAGTCACCAATGACAAGACATTGCTCTTGGTGTCATCTCAGTAAACATTCTGTAGCCTTCTGTGGATGTCAGACAGACAGTCTGCACCCCTCCTTAGTCAAGAACTCAATGACGGAACGTTGCTTCTGCTTGGAATTCATTATTTACCTGCAATAAAAAGAAGAATAGGAGTAACTACAGAGGAAGAGTAACTCTACCAACATGTCAAATTTGAACGATCTATGTAAGGTAAAGTATAACTAAAGGCAAAACTTTTTATTTTTTTTCATTTGAATAGATTGGAGAGTGATCAGAACCCGTCATTCTTATTGCTTTCTGTGTCCTCGTTAGGGAGATTCATCCTATTTGTGTAGCGCCTGTGTACTTTTCAGTCCAGGTGCCATCTTAAATTTAGAGGGGGGTGAGAGAGTTACTTGGCTCTCATCCAGCTAATTCATGTAAATTGGGCCTCTGCTTAATCTGGGCTATACTGTCAGTTCATTCTGTGTTCCAAAGGTGCCTTTCCACCTTGCGGCGACAGGTGGCGGCAGTGGAGTTCAGTTCGAGGCGCCTCTTGCCAACAGCCAATCAGGAGGGGTTTTCCCTTGCGGGGCATGCTGGGGGAGGGTACTTCTTTGGCAGACGCCATTTTGGCGGGGGTCTTCGTCGTCTGGTTCCGGGTGCGGCGCCCACCTTCAGGGTGTGCGCACATCACGGGCCCCGGCGATATGGCCTACCAGGCCGGGAAGCACTTGCTACGAGGTGTCCTTGGTTCCGGGACCATGTTGGCCTGGAGCGACTGAAGCTATGGCGGGACCCCAGTGATCTACTGGGTTCCCCAAACTTTGAAGAAGATCTCAAGTCAGTCTGAGGAGAGCCCGGAGGCAGGCAATCCAACAGGGCCTAGACAATCCGACGGGGATCAAGGTGATGAAGGTGACCGGACATTGACAGTTTGTTTGATGGCAACTTGTCGGTCGGTGACCATTTGAAAGACTACCTGAGGGAGATTCAGGCATGAAATCCACTGGAGAAGATTTTCTTTATTCTCTTCATATTTCTACGTTCGAGGGAAGGGCCTGTGGCAGAGGTTCTCTCCCGTATATCCGTTTGCATCAGGTCTGTGGCAGAGACTTGTTCTTCCTCCAGTGCTCCGAGTGATACCCTGGCTGCCAAATCGGTGTGACAGGCCTGTGCAGGTACACTATACCCCCTCGGCTGAGGGGCGACGAAAGTAAAGTGTTATTTGAAGCAGGACTGCTTCGTTCTTATTCAAGCCTGAATCTGCAATTCTCCTTCTCACCCATCTTTTACCATCTACCTCAAGTTTACCGTTTGCCGTGTTAGGCAGTAATAAAAGCTACAAGAAAAGACACCTGCTGCTTGGACATGTCGTCGTCGTCGTCGTCATCATCACCCCTAGACGCTCACAAAAGGTAACACGCCATCCCTATTCTAACCAGCGGCTCCTGCGGGGGTAGCGCTACATTTGCCTTGTTGATTATTATTGAAAGTGAAAGTAAAAGAAAATTAAAAATTTTGGGTTGTCCCCAGAAAAGTAATAGAGGGGACATCTTTCAATGAAGCTCAACAGAAGATGGGTGTTGCAACAGGACAACGACCCGAAGCATAGAAGTAAATCAACAACATAATGGCTTAAACAGAAGAAAAAAGCAAGTTAGTCTTACCGGTAACTTGTTTTCCAGAAGTCTTTCAGGACAGCACCTCGAGATATTGGCTCCTCCCTCTCCACAGGAAACACCTTCAATCCAAGATCTTTAAAGGGAGGCTCCTCCCAGCACACATCAGTTGTTACCGAGAAACCTCCGGCCCCGGCTGGAACACATAAACACATAGGTTAGTCACAGCGTGGCACATTAATAATTACATATATACGGGCGGGATGCTGCTGTCCTGAAAGACTTCTGGAAAACAAGTTACCGGTAAGACTAACTTGCTTTTTCCCAGGGCGTCTTTCAGGACAGCACCTCGAGAGGATACCAGAGACTTACCACCCTAGGGCGGGACAACAGCTTGTAGGACCTTTCTGCCAAATGCTTGATCCTTGGCAGAAATAAGGTCCAACCTATAATGCCGTACAAAGGTGTTAAAACTTGACCACGTCGCCGCCTTGCATATTTGGTCCGGGGTGGCACCAGCTCTCTCAGCCCATGAGGTTGCAAGCGCACGTGTAGAATGAGCACAAATCCCTTCTGGCGGCACTAACTCTGAATGCAAATAAGCCTCCCTGATAGCTAATTTTAACCATCTGGCTATGGTGCCCCTTGAGGCCGGGTGGCCTTTTCTTTTGCCCCCAAATAAAATAAATAACGATTCTGAACATCTGAAAGGCTCTGTTATTTTGAGATAGCATAGCAGAGCCCTTCTCACATCCAACATGTGAAAAAAAGATTCTTTCTCCCCCACGGGGTTGGAACAAAAAGTGGGTAGCACAATCTCCTGAGAGCGATTGCTCGCTGAGGCTACCTTAGGTAAGAATTTTGGGTCTGTTCTAAGCACAACCCTATCAGAAAATAATGAAAAATACGGTTCCCTTACTGACAGGGCCTGTAGTTCGCTAACCCTGCGAGCTGAGGTTATCGCGACCAGAAAAAGAACCTTCAAGGTAGCATCCCTAAGAGACGCATCACTCAAAGGCTCAAAAGGCTTCACTGCTAAAGCCTTTAAAACCACCGATAGGTCCCACTTAGGGAAGCCCTTGACCCGTGGCGGCCTAGCCCTAGTGAGGGCTCTAAAAAATCTGGCTACCAACGGCTCTGAGGCTATGGATCTTTCCAAGAAAACTGCTAAGGCGGACACCTGCACTTTTAGGGTGCTGACCGCTAATCCTTTGTCCGCTCCATCTTGAAGGAACTCTAGGATGGCAATAAGACTGCTCGGCTCCCTGGCTGAAGCATTACACCAGGACGTATATACTCTCCAAACTTTAGCATAGATGGCTCTCGTGACTTTCTTCCTGCTATTTAACAGGGTAGAGATCAGCCGATCTGAAAAACCTTTATCTTTTAAGATCTTCCTTTCAGAAACCAAGCTGCAAGGGAGAGTCTGGATACGTCCGGGTGGAATACTGGACCCTGCCTCAGAAGATCTGACCTGAGAGGAAGATGCCAACATGGTTCCGTTGCCATCCCTAGGATTGCTGAGAACCATGCTCTCTTGGGCCAGTAAGGAGCGATCAAAATGACTGGGACCCCTTCCTTCTGAATCTTTCTTAAGACTAGCGGGAGAATCTGGAAAGGGGGGAAAGCAAAGCAAAGGCGAAATCTCCATGGATGCGCCAGAGCATCTATCCCCAGGGACCCGACCCGCCTGTCCAGGGAAAAAAACCGAGGTACCTGGGCATTCTCTCTCGAGGCAAACAGGTCCACCTCCGGTTGACCCCACCTGTTGGAGATTTCTAGAAAGACTTCTGGACTCAATGACCACTCCGCCTCCCGAACCTGATGTCTGCTCAGAAAGTCTGCCACCACGTTCAGTGATCCCCTCAGGTGCACCGCTGAGAGGGATAGTAAGTTCTTTTCTGCCCACTGTAAGGTGCTTTCGGCCAACAACAGCAGGGGCTTGCTTCTGGTGCCCCCCTGTCTGTTTACATACGCTACAGCCGTAACATTGTCTGTCAACACCTGAACATGGTGGCCTACTAGATCTGGGGCAAACCTCTGTAGAGCTAATGAGATCGCTCTTAACTCTCTCCAATTTGAGGACCGAACCGACTCCTCTTTTGACCAGCAGCCCTGAATGAAATCCTTCTCTAAGTGGGCTCCCCATCCCCACGCACTGGCATCTGTTGTTAACCTTTTTTCCACCGGGAAAGACCACAACAGACCCTTCGAGAGGACCTGCTGGTTCTTCCACCAATAAAGGGATCTTTTTACCCGGGATGGAATCTTTACAAGATTGTCCAGGGAGCTGAGACTGTGATCCCAAGATCTTAGAAGAAAACTCTGTAAGCAACGGACATGCAGTCTCGCCCACTGTACTGCCGGCATGGTCGAGGTTAACACCCCTAAAGCCGACATTACCTGTCTTATAGTTATGGGCTGGTTGGACTGGAGCCGAGAAATGGTCTCCTGGACCTTGACTTTCTTTTCTAGGGGTAGAAACATTTTCTGGCTCAAAGAGTTCACCTGATAGCCCAGGAAGATAATTTCTTGAGTGGGTACTAGAGATGATTTCTGAAGATTCAGAATCCATCCCAGAGATTCTAAGTGACTCTGAGCTTTGGACAAATCCATCAGTAGTTTTTCCCTTGACGGGGCAAAAATCAATAGGTCGTCTAAATACGGGATTACCGCCACCCCCTGTAAACGAAGCGGGGCCAAGGCCTCTGCCATCACCTTGGAAAATATCCGTGGTGAGGATGAGAGCCCGAAGGGGAGAGCCCTGTACTGTAGGTGTTGGACCACCCCTCCTCTCCTTACCGCTAGTCTGAGGTATCTCTGGGATTGCGGAGCGATTGGGATGTGCAGGTAGGCATCCCTTAAATCTATTGACGCCATGAAGCAACCTGGCGTCAATAGATTCCTTACCGAAAAAATAGAGTCCATTTTGAACCTCCTGTACTTGACTGATTTGTTCAAGGGTTTTAAGTTTAAGATCATCCTGAATTTTCCCGTGGGTTTCCTCACTAGAAACACATGGGAGTAAAACCCCAACCCTTGTTCTGCCTGAGGCACCTGCACTATTACTCCCTGCTGAATCAGCTCCTTTAAAGAGGATTTCATGGCCAGGGATTTTAGTGGATCTTTTGGGAGGTTTGTTACCCGGAAACTTTGTGGTGGGGTCTCCGAAAATTCTATCTCGTACCCCCGGGACAAGGTGTTCAGAATATAACCATTGGTGGTTATCTCTGACCATTGCGGAAGAAATTTCTGCAATCTTCCGCCGACCCGGGTCACCGAGTCATTGAGACTTCTGGGGCTGCGCAGGAGGATTGAAAAGGATTCCTTTTTTCTCCTTGCCCTTTTGGGCCGCCCAACCTCTCCTATCCCCCTGGGGTTTGTTGTTTTTGTCTTGCCCTCTTTGCTGACGAAAAAACCGTCTGGGAGGTTGCCTCTTTCTCTTGACGGGGAAAGATCTTTTCTTATCCGCGGTCCTATCCAAGATGCTATCCAACTCAGGACCAAACAAGAGGTCTCCTGAAAACGGAATGCCGCACAACTTATTCTTTGATGCCGCATCCCCTGGCCAGGTTTTTAGCCATAACGCTCTCCTGGCGGAATTTGCCAGAGCCGCGGACCTAGCTGACATCTTTATAGCCTCTGCTGAAGCATCTGCAATGTAGGCTACAGCTGTGGTTAAGGTAGAAAAAGAATCCAGAATCTCTTCTTTCGATGAATCAGCTGAAATATGAGCTTTCAACTGGTTCATCCAGAACTCCAGATTCCGGGCCACACATGTAGTAGCCATGGCAGGCTTTAGACCATTCATGGTTGATTGCCATGCCCTCTTTAAGAGTAGATCCATACGCTTATCCATGGGGTCCTTAAGGACCCCCATGTCTTCAAAGGCCAAGTCTGTTGACCTGGATACCTGCGAAAAAGCCGCATCTAGTCTAGGAACTTTGTTCCAGACTGCTGCTGAATCTTCCTCAAAAGGAAAGCGCCTCTTATGAGATTTAGGAAAAAAGGGCTTCTTTTCTGGATCCTGCCATTCTCTAACTATGGCCTCAGAAATTACTGCATGAACCGGAATGACCCGCCCTTTAGGTTCACCTAGACCCGCATACATGCGGTCATGTAAGGTTAAATCTCTTTTTTCCTCAGTCAGGCCCAAAGTAACCTGTATGGCCTTGATTAAGCCTTCCACTTCCTCCAGGGATAATTTAAACTTTGAGGGTTGTCCTATCACCTCCCCCTCTGACTCCTCTGAGTCCTCGCTACCGTGTTGGTCCCCGGGACCTGAATCCTCAACCATAACAAGTTCAGGTACAATCCCTGACTCCTGCGAAGATTGGGAAGTGGATGCTTGAGGGGTGGAAGGCGCAACTAATGAGTCACGCATAGATTGGAACGTGCTCAATAGTTCTTTTTTCGCTGAGGAGATCAGATCATCCCGCATGGCGGCTGATTCTTCCTGAATTAAAACATCAATGCAAGCTTTACACAGTACTTTCTTCCAGCTATCGCTCATCTTTGATCTACATGATGGGCATTTTCTTCTAGTGTCGGATTTAGCCTGAAAAAAAGCACAGAAGAAAGTAGGGGGACCCTAGTGAGAACCCTGTTCCCATATGTGGTCCCCTAGCAAAGGTGCACTAGTAAAAGACAGCAGCCAAACTAGTGCCCAGACAGGCCCCCCAAAGCCACTGGGGGGGGGGAGAAAAAAAGTTGAGACCGACCCTCCACCTTAAGAAAAAACTTTAGGGCAGAAAAAATCAAAAGGAAGGACACTCACTGTGCTGCTTCCTGCTGAGGTCTTGCTGGTGCTTGTGCCTGTCCCCACCGCTGGATTCTCTGCCGTTTCCATCTCAGAACGCCAGCGCTTCACCCTGTGGCTTGTTACCCCTTCTCCGGAGACCAAAAGCGCCGTTGCGCCGGACCGGAAGAAGGAAATCAGCACCAGCTCCCGCCCCGCCCCTTCCTCTAGCCGAAAGCGCCGGAAATGACGCATCACACCAGCGACCGCGCTGTATGAAAAATAATGGCGCGAATCGCGCGCGCGGCCGCCGGACGCCCTCCCAGCTTTTCGTTGGCTCCACTGAGCACGCTACCGTGGAAGGGGGAGCCCGGCTACTAACCGCCACCGAACGGGTAGCGCGGGGAGCGGACGTCTCACAGGCAGATGCCTGACAGGTAAGAGGGAAGCGGTCCCACAGGACCACAAAAAAATATTTACTCCCCTCTGGAAGGTGTTCCCTCCGGGTCGGAGGAAACACAAAAACTGATGTGTGCTGGGAGGAGCCTCCCTTTAAAGATCTTGGATTGAAGGTGTTTCCTGTGGAGAGGGAGGAGCCAATATCTCGAGGTGCTGTCCTGAAAGACGCCCTGGGAAATACACCTTCTGGGGTGGCCCAGTCAGAGTCCTGACCTCAACCCGATTGAGATGCTGTGGCATGACCTCAAGAAAGCGATTCACACCAAACATCCCAAGAATATTGCTGAACTGAAACAGTTCTGTAAAGAGGAATGGTCAAGAATTACTCCTGACCGTTGTGCACGTCTGATCTGCAACTACAGGAAACGTTTGGTTGAAGTTATTGCTGCCAAAAGGAGGTTCAACCAGTTATTAAATCCACGGGTTCACATACTTTTTCCACCTGCACTGTGAATGTTTACATGGTGTGTTCAATAAAAACATGGTAACATTTAATTCTTTGTGTGTTATTAGTTTAAGCCGACTGTGATTGTCTATTGTTGTGACTTAGAAGAAGATCAGATCACATTTTATGACCAATTTGTGCAGAAATCCATATCATTCCAAAAGGGTTCACATACTTTTTGTTGCAACTGAATATCCTCTTACTTCCTTTTTGGCTATGGGACAGGAAGTGAAAGGAAGTCACCCCAATGGGACACAGATGGCAAAAAATAAACCAACAGAGGTTATGACCCTCCTTTACTCTATACAAACATAAGAAAATATAAAAAAAGTTTGGCCTTTATTTCACCTTTAACCACTTCCGGACCGCCGCATGTACATATTTGTCAGCAGAATGGCACGGACAGGCACATTGGCGTACCTGTACGTCCCTGCCTAGACGTGGGTCCGATCGGGACCCCCCCCCGCTACATGCGGCGGTCAGAAACCCGCGGGGAGCGATCCGGGATGAGGGGGCGGCTATTGGTTTCTAGCCGCCCCCTCGCGATCGCTCCCCGGAGCTGAAGAACGGGGAGAGCCGTATGTAAACACGGCTTTCCCGTGCTTCACTGTGGCGGCTGCATCGATCGAGTGATCCCTTTTATAGGGAGACTCGATCGATGACGTCAGACCTACAGCCACACCCCCCTACAGTTGTAAACACACACTAGGTGAACCCTAACTTCTACAGCGCCCCCTGTGGTTAAATCCCAAACTGCAACTGTCATTTTCACAATAATGCAATTTAAATGCATTTTTTGCTCTGAAAATGACAGTGGTCCCAAAAATGTGTCAAAATTGTCCGAAGTGTCCGCCATAATGTCGCAGTCACGAAAAAAATCGATGATCGCCGCCATTAGTAGTAAAAAAAAAAAAATAGAACTATCCCGTATTTTGTAAACGCTATAAATTTTGCGCAAACCAATCGATAAACGCTTATTGCGATTTTTTTTTACCAAAAATAGGTAGAAGAATACGTATCGGGCCTAAACTGAGGGAAAAAAAATTATATATGTTTTTGGGGGATATTTATTATAGCAAAAAGTAAAAAATATTGAATTTTTTTCAAAATTGTTGCTATATTTTTGTTTATAGCGCAAAAAATAAAAACCGCAGAGGTGATCAAATACCACCAAAAGAAAGCTCTATTTGTGGGGAAAAAAAAGGATGCCAATTTTGTTTGGGAGCCACGTCGCACGACCGCGCAATTGTCTGTTAAAGCGACGCAGTGCCGAATTGTAAAAACCCCTTGGGTCATTTAGCAGCATATTGGTCCGGTCCTTAAGTGGTTAATAAAAAAAGTTATGCCCACTTTTGCATTACTTTCGGTACAACCCTCTTATTTTTTCATTTTTGCCTATCATTCTACTTTAAAAACCCAACAGGGGTTCCAATCCTTGCCCACTCCACCCAAAACTAGAAAAACAAACACTTTTTATTGATATCCATTAATACAGAACTCTGTTGTCTGAAGAATTATTTCTGCCATCACTCTTATTTGCTACTTTTATGAAATACAAGAGTCGTAATATTTTTTTTTATTAAACTCACCTTTTCATCATCTTCATCATCGTCACCAATATCCATTCCATCCTAAAAGCACAAAAGAGGGCTGTTTAGCTTTACTTTCATAGATTCCAAGTATATTACATTTTTAATAAAAAAAAAAATCATCTTTTGTATGTAAAATAAAATCACTTTCTCTGGATTCACTAGAGAACACCTACAGGGTATATAGTGCCACCCACAGAAGGAGGACTCTGGGTACAACTAAAAAGCAACACAAAGACAGGCCCCGATGGTGGCCAAACAGCCACCCCCACCCTGACACTGTGGAAAAAGCTTGGTTAAATGACACTGATAAAAATAAATCTTAAAATAAATGGGCAGCAACGGGCATAACAAAGAATGTTACAATGAGTACAAAAATAAACTAAGTATACCCTCAGTAGGCGTTCACTTGCCTTAGTCCACAGAACTTAGTGTGGACCCTGTCTGCCCTCTTTCTCATCATTTTTTTCCAACTCAAGGCAATCCAGAGAGGCAGTCCCTTCCCCAGCACCCTTCCCCAGCACACAGCGAGCAATTCACAGCCTCAGTCCCTGTGGGACTGTGTAAGGAGCGGTGTGTCCTTTCCCTCCACTCATGTCTCAAATTACACTCAGCTATGTGCTGTGCAGTGTGACACATCAGATGCTTGCCCCCCCCTAAGAAATACCATGCAAGGCTGTACGCTACAGCTCTTAAACTTGAGTTTAGGAGCTTTTGGCTTTTTATGCCAAAGCTCCTTAACGCACCTCCATAAAAGCCTATGGGGCAGATCCACAGAGATCTGCACCGGCACAGCGTATCAGAGATACGCTACGTCGCCGTACCTTACCTGGCGGAATTTCGAATCCTCAACGATTTCGCGCCGTAAGTTACGGCGGCGTAGTGTATTTCTGGCGGCGGAATTCAAATCGGCGATTAGGGGGCGTGATTCATTTAAATGAAGCGCGTCCCCGCGCCGAATGAACTGCGCATGCGTCGTCCCGAAATTTCCCGCCGTGCATTGCGCTAAATGACGCTAGGACGTAATTTTCTTAACTTGGACGTGAGTTACGTCCATCCCTGTTCACGGACGACTTACGCAAAAAAAAAAAAAAAAAATTTGACGCGGGAACGACGGCCATACCTAACATGGCAAGTCTATCCATACGCCGCAAAATACCAGCTTTAAATATACGCCGGAAAAAGCCGACTACAGACGACGTTAGAAAATGCGACGGCCGCGCGTACGTTCGTGGATCGTCGTAAATCGCTAATTTGCATACACGACGCGGAAAACGTCACGAACTCCACCCAGCGGGCGCCGAAGTATTGCATCTAAGATCCGAAGGCGTACGAAGCCGCACGCCTGTCGGATCTTACCCAGATGCCGTCGAATCTTGGTTTGAGGATTCAAACTAAAGATACGACGCAGGAAATTTGAAGATACGCCGGCGTACTTGCTCTGTGGATCTGCCCCATAGTGTTCATGTACACATACAGTAGGCTTTTAGAATTGTTTAGGGGCTGCTGCAGTTAGGGGAGGTTCAAACTTCCTCTCCTGAATACAAAAAAATTGTGTTCAGGACAGGAGCGTTTTGGCCACCAGGCGCAAAATCGTGGTGCGATTTTGCTACGTTTTGCGTTTTCTCTAGGCCAGCAGTCACAATAGATGTGAAGCCTAAAATCAGGGGTCTTCAAACTTTCTAAGCAAAGGGCTAGACTTTTGGTGGGCCAGACTGGTCACTGGAAGTAGAAAATGCCCCGGCATCAGTGGGAGCAAACCATGCCCCATCTTTGGTGTCAGTGAGAGGAATTTTGCCATGTCATTGGGTTGAACTGTGCCACATCATTGGTGTCAGTGGGAGAAATTGTGCCACATCATTGGTGTCAGTGGGAGTAATTGTGCCACATCATTGGTGTCAGTGGGAGTAATTGTGCCACATCATTGGTGTCAGTGGGAGCAATTGTGCACTTTCATTGGTGTCAGCGGGGGGGAATTGTGCCCCATCATTGGTATCAGAAAATGAAATATTGCCCCAAGGAACAGATAAAAGATAGAGGAATTGTGCCCCATCATTGGTGTCAGTGTGGGGTATTATGCCCAATTGTTGGTGTCAGAAAATGAAATATTGCCCCAAGGGATGAATAAAAGCAAGCAAATGGCCACATCCAGCCCCGGGGGCCGCAGTTTGGAGACCACAAATCTAAATCGTGTACTTTGGAAAGCTGTAGAGCAGGGGGTAGGCAACCTCGGCCCTCCAGCTGTTTTTAAACTACAAGTCCCTTGAGACATTGCAAGACCCAGACAATCACAGGCATGACGGGATTTGTAGTTTCACCACAGCTGGAGCGCCAAGGTTGCCTACCCCTGCTGTAGAGAACAGAGTGCTGCAAATTAACAAGTACAGCTTATGTAGAAAGATTTAATTTATCACTGTGTATCACCTGAGGCTAGCCACTTTATTGGGCTTCTGCAAGGTTTATTATCACTTCAAAACAAATTTTGCAAAACAAATAGGGTAACATTTTGTATAATATCAGAAATGCAGCCGCGCCCATTCACACAGGGGCAACGCGACTTCCAGCACGACTTTGGGAGGCAACTTGGACTTGACTTGAGTATGAATCATCAGGCAACTTACAAGGCAACTTCAAGTCGCCTCCAGGACAGGAGCCTTTCCAGTGGCCAATCAAACAACAATCAGCTCTGTGGGAGGGAGGGGTTTGCCTGAGAAATGCATGTTAGTTTTTCTGTATTGTTGCTTCTGTTAAGACAGTGGGCCAGATTCAAGAAGCAATTGCGCCCGTGTAACCATAGGTTACACGGCGCAATTGCTTACTTGCTCCGGCATAGCGAATGCTCCTGATTCAGGAACATCGCTACGCCGACTGCAGCCTAAAATCTGCGCGGCATAAAGCTCTTCTGCCACGCAGATTTTAGGCTGCATTCTTGCATTGACCGCTAGGGGGCGCTCCCATTGTGATCAGCGTGTAGTATGCAAATTGCATACTATCACCGATTCACAAAGTTGCGTGGGCCCTGCGTACGCAAGGTACGGAGTTTCCGTACGGCATCTTTAGCGTAAGGCTGCCCCTTCTAATAGTAGGGGCAGCCAATGCTAAAGTATAGCCGCCGTTCCCGCGACGTGAAATTTGAATTTCACGTCGTTTGCATAAGTGATTCGTGAATGGCGCTGGACGCCATTCACGTTCACTTTGAAGCAAATGACGTCCTTGCGACGTCATTTGCCGCAATGCACGTCGGGAAAGTTTCCCGACGGAGCATGCGCTCTACGCTCGGCGCGGGAGCGCGCCTAATTTAAATGATTCCCGCCCCCGGCGGGATCATTTACATTAGGCGCCTTTACGCCGGGCAAGTTAACACAGCGCCCCCGCCCGCGCAGAAAATTTGCGCGGGCGCAGGGCAAAAACGCTACCCTGTGCCTGCGTAAGAAAGGCGCAGATTCTTACTGAATCTGGGCCAGTGATCCGACTTCTGAGGCGACTTCCATTGAAATCGATGGGTACAAGTCGCCTAGAAGTCGGATTGAAGTAGTACAGGAACCTTTTCTGAAGTCGGAGCAACTTCAGTAGTGTACATTAAGACGGCTCCCATTCACTTCCATTCATTTTCTCGACCGCGCGTCTTGGGGCAACTTGAAGAAGTCGGATCCCAGGTCGCCCCAGTGTGAACCGGCTCTAAGATGTCAGCATAGGAAACAGGACTCACACAGCACATAAACACCAAAACGAATGGTGTAATAGGTATCTGGTTAAAAGGTGCTTGAGGATTGTGGAGGTAGATGTAAACTAGTGCACATATTTAGAGATATAATAAACACTTTATAGCAAATATATAATTTAAACATCCTACTAAACTATAAAATAATTTAATCTTCCTACTAAAAGTTTTAGGCCCGGATTCACGTAGAATGGCGTATCTTTGTGCAGGCGTAACGTATCCTATTTACGCTACGCCTCCGCAACTTTGACAGGCAACTGCCGTATTCTCAAACCAAAGTTGCGGCGGCGTAGCGTAAATAGGCCGGCGTAAGCCCGCCTAATTCAAATGTGGTAGATGTGGGCGTGTGTTATGTAAATTTACTGTGACCCCACGTAAATGACGCTTTTTACGAACGGTGCATGCGCCGTCCGTGAAAGTATCCCAGTGCGCGTGTGCTCCAAATTAACCCGCAAGAAGCCAATGCTTTCGACGTGAACGTAAATGACGCCCAGCACTATTCGCAAACGACGTAAAATTTTCAAAATTTGACGCAGGAACGACGTCCATACTTAACATTGGCACGCCGCATCTACGCCTCATATAGCAGGGGTAACTTTACGCCGGGAAAAGCCTAACGTAAACGGCGTATCTGTACTGCATCGGCCGGGCGTATGTTCGTGAATTCGCGTATCTAGCTGATTTACCTATTTCCAGGCGTAAATCAGCGTACACGCCCCTAGCGGCCAGCGTAAATATGCAGTTAAGATACGACGGCGTAAGAGACTTACGCCGGTCGGATCTAATACAAATCTATGCGTAACTGATTCTAAGGCCCCGTACACACGATAGAATCCATCCGCTGAAAAATCCCAGCGAAGGGGTTTCAGCGGATAGATCCTATGGTGTGTACACTCCAGCGGATCTGTTTCCGCGGAGAAATCTCCTCTGGGATGGATTCCAGCAGATCGAATATTTGCTGACATGCCAAACAAATCCATCTGCTGGAATCCATCCCAACGGATGGATCCGCTGGTCTGTATAGACTCACCGGATCCATCCGTCCGAAGGGATCCCCCGCATGCGTCATAATGATTCGACGCATGCGTGGAATTCCTTATATGACAGCGTCGCGCACGTCGCCGCGTCATAATCGCGGCGACGGCGCGACACGTCATCGCCAGAGGATTTCGGCGCGGATTTCAATGCGATGGTGAGTACACTCCATCGCATTAAAATCTGCTGAAATCCTCGAGAGGATTTATCCGCGGAAACGGTCCGCTGGACCGTATCCGCGGATAAATCCTCCCGTGTGTATGGGGCCTAAGAATCAGGGGCATAGATACGACAGCTCGGACTCAGAGTTACAACGGCGTATCTGGAGATACGCCGGCGTAACTCATACGAGAATCCGGGCCTTAATGTATAAACAACTATACAGACACACACATACGCACATACATTAGTTATTGACAAAAATTGTTTAAAAGTAGCCATGACCCTTTAGAGTCATAAAATGATTAAAGGTAAGCATTTATATTAAGAAGGTGGGGGGGGGGGGGGGCGCTACCATCCAGGGACATGTTTTAGCAGATAATTAGATTATAGCCTTGGGGTAAATACAATCAACTCGCATCTCCTAGAGGTACAACATATGGATCTTCTGGTTATAACTACGAGCACATGAGTCAAAAATCAATGTCCGCCTTTGCTTACCAGATTGTCCTGGGTGCAGACTTTCCCCGTTGTGATCATGGCAAAGTTGTAGGCAAAAAGCAGCAGCAGAAACAGAGGTATCATGAAAAGCTCCAGATTCCAAACTGTTAGCAAAAATATCTACAATGAAAAACATGAACAAATAAGAATTACTAATAAAAAATGCAGAATGCAACGCAAATCAACAATAAAAAAAAACAACAGGTGAAGACCGTATTAGGGTACAAGTACAAAGGCTCAAGGTGGTGTCTACTCCAATTTAAAGTTTACATACAGTACAGCCAAAGGGCCAGATCCACAGAGAGAGTATGCCGGCGTATCTACTGATACGCCGGCGTACTTTCAAATTTCCCGCGTCGTATCTTTAGTTTGAATCCTCAAACCAAGATACGACGGCTTCTGGGTAAGTTCCGACAGACATACGGCTTTGTACGCCTTCGGATCTAAGATGCAATACTTCGGCGTCCGCTGGGTGGAGTTTGCGTTGTTTTCCGCGTCGAGTATGCAAATTAGCTATTTCCGACGATCCACGAACGTACGCGCGGCCGTCGCATTCTCTCACGTCGTCTCTAGTCGTCTTTTTCCGGCGTATAGTTAAAGCTGGTGTGTTGCGGCGTATAGTTAGATTTGCCATGTTAAGTATGGCCGTCGTTCCCGCGTTTAATTTGAATTTTTTTTTTTTTTGCGCAAGTCGTCCGTGAATCGGGATGGACGTAATTCACGTCTATGTTAAAAAAAAATGACGTCCTAGCGACGTCATTTAGCTCAATGCACGGCGGGAAATTTAGGAACGGCGCATGCGCTGTTCATTCGGCGCGGGGACGCGCTTCATTTAAATCGGGGCTTGCGGTGTCCATCTAAAGGGCTCCTTTGCTGTGCCTTCATATCTGTATGCCGGCGGGACCTTACTATCTGCCACACGCAAGGGCTGTTATACTTCCCTCTATCACTTCCCTCTATCACTTCCCTCTATCACTTCCCTCTATCACTTCCCCTCTATCACTTCCCCTCTATCACTTCCCCTCTATCACTTCCCCTCTATCACTTCCCCTCTATCACTTCCCCTCTATCACTTCCCCTCTATCACTTCCCCTCTATCACTTCCCCTCTATCACTTCCCCTCTATCACTTCCCCTCTATCACTTCCCCTCTATCACTTCCCCTCTATCACTTCCCCTCTATCACTTCCCCTCTATCACTTCCCCTCTATCACTTCCCCTCTATCACTTCCCCTCTATCACTTCCCTCTATCACTTCCCTCTATCAACCTGGGATTCTACAGCCATCCACTGGGAGTTGTGATAGTTCCCTTCATGGGACATCTACATGCCGACCGACTGATGTTAACCTCTCCTCATCTGTATTCAGCAGTGGTATCGTTGTACACATTTTTATACCAGTATCATACTTGGCTACATGTTTTTATGACTGCTTTTGCTAAAAGTAGTCGGATCTGTATGTGTGTTATAATTAATCGAAATTAGTTGATTAATCGATTAAAAAAAAACAATAATCGAACACAAAAATTTTGATCAGTAACAGCCCTAATATATATATATATATATACACACACGCATACATTTCTACTTCTGAGTTGCTTTGGAAGGACTTTCATAGAAGTCGTACAATTTGTTTTAGTCTGTTCAAGACAGTCTGAACAGAATCCACTCCAGCTCTGCAAGTTGAAAGCAAGGGCAACAGAGGAAGTATCCCAAGTGTCTGAGTAATTAAACGAATATGCATAATGAACCATATGCCCAAAGGGCTTGTTCTTCACGAAGGCCAGATTTTTGTTTGAATTTTTAATTTTTATATACAGATGAAACAAGCAGACTATTACAGAACTACACCGCGGAAATACCATTACCCATTTCACCATGTGAATATGGATCACTGGTGGTCTATGAACTTGCGGCCTATGTTTTATTTATTATTTAAGCGAATGATGCAATGAAATCCATTCCAAGAATTGCATGCTAGTGAAGGAGGAATCGGCCTGGAATGTGAATACACGTTTTATCTTCCATATGTACGCCAGGCTGTAGAGGAACATCAGAGCGTGTTTACATTCCATGTCACTCCAACACACAACGCAGATACGTATGCATATCACAACAAGCAAACAGGTTCATTCAGAATCAGACACTTGAGGCTCTAATATCTGATGCATCGAAACCAAGTGGAAAGCAGCTGATAAAATAGCCAATAGATGTGTTGCGACCCAAGAATGCATGAGCAGTATTTGTATGCTAACGTGCCATCAATTGACTGCAAAAATCAACCACACAAGGCAAATAACCACTACAGCCCCGGACCAATTGGCTGCCCAAAGACCAGAGCGTTTTTTGCGTCATTTTAACTGACAATAGCACGGTCGTGCGACGTGGCTCCCAAACAAAATGTTTGCGCTATAAACAAAAATAGAGTGATAATTAAAAAAATAGCAATATATTTTTTAACTTTTTGCTATATAAAAAAAAGTTTTTTTTCCTCAGTTTAGGCCGATACGTATTCGTCTACATATTTTTGGTATTAAAAAAAAAAAAAAAAAATATCGCAATAAGCGTTTATTGATTGGTTTGCGCAAAAGTTATAGGCCCAGATTCACAGAGAGCGGGCACACATTACGCCGCCGTAGGGCAAAAAATGTACGCTACGTCAATGCAGCACAGAGAGGCAAGCATGGAATTCACCAAGCCATTGCTCCCAACGCTGCGCTGGGTTTCGAAGGCGTACGCCGGTGTAGGTGGAAGTGGGCGTGAGCCATGCAAATGAGGCGTGACCCCATGCAAATGATGGGCCGAGCGCCAGACAGATACGTATCACGAACTGCGCATGCGCCGAGACGTGGACGCATCCCCCTGCGCATGCTCACAACCACGTCGGAACAACTACCTAAACTATGCCGGATCACTGCCTACGGCGTGAACGTAACCTACGCCCATCCAGACACGTCTAACGTAAAATACGCCGGCTTGTGTTCCCTGGTGCAGACCTTTGCATGTCTGCTGCTGGGTTACACCTCCTTTATGGGGAATAACTTTACGCCGGACGTACAACTTGCGCGCACTGCGTCGGGCGCACGTATGTTCGTGAATCGCCGTATTTCCCTCATTTGCATATTTGAATGACCAATTAATGTGAGCTCCACCATGCGTCCAGCCTAAATGTGCGCCCACCCTACGCCGGCAAGTTACGTCGGTGGGATGAAGCCTGTTTTTAGGCGCATCTTAGTTTGTGGGTCCGGCGCACAGATACGACGGCGCACATTTGCACTTACGTCGGCGTATCTTGGTATACGTCGGCGTAAGTGCTTTGTGAATCCGGGCCATAGCGTCTACAAAATAGTGTATAGTTTTATGGCATTTTTATTAATATTTTTTTTATACAAGTAAGGGTGACATTGTGGCGGACACATCGGACACTTTTGGCGCTATTTTGGGACTATTCACATTTCTACAGCGATCAGTGCTATAAAAATGCACTGATTACTGTGTAAATGTGACTGGCAGTGAGGGGGGTTAACCACTAGGGGGCTAGGAAGGGGTTAAGTGTGTCCTAGGGAGTGATTCCAACTGTTAGGGGGCATGGCTTACTGTGACATGACAGTGATCACTGCACCTGATGAGAAGGAGCAGACGATCAGTGTCCTGTCACTAGGCAGAACAGGGAGATGCTTGTTTACACAGGCATCCCCCGTTCTGAAGCTCCGTGACACACGATCGCGGGACACTGGTGGACATCAAGTCAGCGGGTCCCACGGGCACGATCACTGAGCTTGCAGCAGGGGGCGCACGCACCCACGCGGCGGCAAATTTGAAGGGACGTATGTTTACGTTGATTTGCCTGTCCGTGCCATTCGGCCGACGTAAAAGTGCATGCAGCTGTCCTTAAGTGGATAAAGAACAAAACTCAATGTTAAAAAAATCAAATTTTATGTATTGTAAAGACAAAGAAAGTCCGAAACGCGTTTCTCCAGTCCCCCTCTGCTCAGGGTGCTGGATTTAGGAGCTCATACTACTCAACATGCATGGCAGATACGAAGAACAAATTCGCACAGTCACGCCATGAATTTTAATCAAAGTAGTTGACTTCTAAAACACTCTCTACCCCCCACCGACGCGTTACACCTCATTTGACTTATTTGTATAGGCCTCTACGAATAAGCCCAATGAAAGTCAAACGTGTCAGAGGGGCATAGCTTAGGGTAGGGACTGTGTTGGAAACCAACTACTTTAAATAAACATCATGGTGAGACTATGAAGTGTGGCTTTGCTCTTTGTATTAGACATACATACATTTCATATATTATTATGTAGCACCCTCCTAGTCTGCCTGCTACCGTGAAGGTAAATTTTGTTTTTGGCTTCCCTGTGTTCAACTGCTTTTGTCTGTTCTGGGTTCTGCTGGTTCAACTATTTCTTCCTGCATTACGAGCGAGCACTGGCAATATAGTACGTGGGAGAATTAGGCCCAAATATTCATGCAACCTCAGCCAATCCCTGGTCAGGAGAGTGACCAGCAGGGGGCTAAGAGGTGTATAAATAAGCTGAAGCATAGAAAGGCACTTTCTTGTTCATGTGGGATAGGGTGACCAGACATCCCCGGTTTCAGGGGACAGTCCCCGTTTTTGTACCGAGATTGGATTTGAACAGGGGCTGGGGCAATTTCAAAGACCGTGCAGAATAAAAAAAAATCTAAATTACACCCCCCCCCCCCCGCTCCGCCGCTCCTACTAGCTTAGGGGGAGTGTATTTTTTCCATTATCTGTGCCCCTTTCTGATGATCATGTGCTGGTCGGAGTGGAGGGACTATTTCTTCAGTTTCCGGTGCATGCCCATTCAGCTCCGCTCGCATGTTCTTCGGCCTTGGCTCAAGTCCTGGCCAACCACATGCCTGTTTATCTCCTTGCCTTCCATGATGGTGTGATCTTCCTCCACTCCCCACCCAGTAGTAGCCGGGGCCCTGAGAGTGAGACTTGACAGGCTGTGAGGCGGGGCGGCGACGGGCAGAGTCGCTGATTGCTGCTATTACTAGTAAAAAAAAACATGTCCCCAGATTTAATTTAAAAAATCTGGTCACCTTAATGTGGGACTAAGACCCAGCCGGAGGGTTAGGGCACCCTTGGGCTGTCAGCTCTGTCCAGAGTACCTTGAAGCAGTGCAGAAAGCCTTGCAGAGGATCCAGGTCAGAGGCATCAAGTACAGAGACTGACTGGTACTACAGGAGGCATTACAGTACCCAGGGCACAGCGAGTACTAGCATTAAGGACCCTAGAGATTGTCCTTGCCACCTTTGAGACAGCTCATTACAGTAGTCTTGACTCAGGACTATACCCCCATTTACGGGGCTTCCTAAATGGTTGGTTGGTTGGTAATTTAAGCTTTGCATTCAAGAGGGTGGTTACACCCTTAATGAGCAGATCAGTTACTTCTATCCTCTGTTGTATTTCTGCTAGTTTGAGTATCCCAAGGCTCATCCTTATCCTAGTATTGGCGTCATATCCACACCAGGGGATCTTCTTACGGATGCATGTGGAATCTTGGGCTTCAAGGATACTTTCTTACTACTATTGCCTGCAACCATCTCCTCTCTACCGATTGGGGTTTTCCAGGCTGGTAATCGCTTTGGCAGATCTACCCATCTGCCCCTTCTCTATTCAGCCCTATTTTCCAAGCATATACATCACCGTTTTGGCTATACCCTTGGACCGGATATATCTTTATAGTTGCTTACCAGCAATCGACTGCCTCACTACCCTACGCTATTCTGTTTTCGTGTTTATGACATTACCCATACACTGAGCTGGATCAGTTTAATTCTGAATACACAGCCATTGTGGGGATAACTACACGACCGCACGTTGTCTACTCCCAACGCGGCCTAACTACTGAAATATCTATGCTCCTGAGGAAGCGCTATTCCCAAGCGCGCAACATGTAGAGCAAGTCCTCCATATCCTCCGGAATACTACTCGGGTTACACAGTATAAGACTGTTTTTTTAAACCTCGCTTTATATTTAAGCCTCTGTATACTAAGATTATATAAGTACTGTGTTAATCTCTGTGTAACCAGCTATTCATTTAATCTCTATGTTGATTTTATGTTCATAACTGATTTTATGATATTTCATACCAATAAACTTTTCTAGTACTTTTCATATAAATTGTATTGTGTGCCTTCAAAGCCCAAACCACTAGTTCTTACTTTCATCCTAATCCCATCCAAGTTCAAATTGAAAATAAACTGCAAAAGACATGTGTGGCCTGTTTTCTGACTTGAGTGACTGAACTGCTGTGTGCCTGGCTGACAATGGAACCAAACAGCCAGCTCAGTCAGGGGTCTGTTCTACTATTAATAATAATATTATACTAGCTATTTTATAATATAATTCTATATAATTGATTTTTGCAGTAAAATTGATGGCAAGTTAGCATTCATACTTATCCAGCTGAAAGTCACCCATGTGATTTAGCTTTCAATAATCCTCTTTAAGAGCTTTGCATTTTTATTCTTCGGTATTTTATAAATTATTAATATTGTTAACTATACTCAGATCTTTAATTATATGCAGTATGTTATGACATGTGATAAGGTGTTTTTTCATAGATCGTCTTAATTGAAAAGAAAAGTGGGAGATCCAATCAAAACTAACCCTTGATTTTTTTCTAAATCTTCTCTAAAAAATTAAAAAATAAACTTAGAACCAAAAGCAGATTTCTTTCTAAGGCCTCCAGGATCAATTTATTTTCCTTCAAACATCTATAAAATGTGTGTTTTACAATGGAGTCGTTTTGAGAAATTATAAGTTAACCCCTTCAGAAATTGATCTTAAAAAGGAACCTGATATTATAGAAACATGGAGGACTTTATTGCTTTGAAACCGCCATCTGCATTACTGACCCTCTTTCTTCAACAGCCTGACTCATTGAACATAGGAAATAAGGTGCAGATAAGGACTTCTGATCTTCCTCCAGTCTTTCTGCTCTGCGTATTATTTTCTGGTCACTGTCCGAAAGTATTGAAGGGAGTCACTATAGCAGTCAGGAAACCGCTATTCCAGAGATCCCTACTTTATTCCAGGTCACATGCCTTATGGCTGTCCTGCTGCATTCTCAACACAGCAGGTCAGCCTCTTGGCATGGATGCTATTCTAATGCCGCGTACACACGATCAAAAGTGTCCGCCATAATGTCGCAGTACCGAAAAAAAACGCTGATCGCCGCCATTACTAGTAAAAAAAAAATTATTAATAAAAATGCCATAAAAATACCCCCTATTTTGTAAACGCTATAACTTTTGCACAAACCAATCAATAAACGCTTATTGCGATTTTTTTTTTACGAAAAATATGTGGAAGAATACGTATCGCCCCTAAACTGAGGAAAACAAATGTTTTTTTATATATTTTTGGGGGATCTTTATTATAGCAAAAAGTAAAAAATATTAATTTTCTTCAAAACTGTCGCTCTATGTTTGTTTATAGCGCAAAAACTAAAAGCCGCAGAGGTGATCAAATACCACCAAAAGAAAGCTCTATTTAAGGGGAAAAAAGGACGCCAATTTTGTTTGGGAGCCACGTCGCACGACCACGCAATTGTCAGTTAAAGCGACGCAGTGCCGAATCGCAAAACGTGCTCTGGTCTTTGGGCAGCAATATTGTCCGGGGGTTAAGTGGTTAAAGGGGTTGTAAAGGTACAATTATTTTTTCCCTAAATAGCTTCCTTTACCTTAGTGCAGTCCTCCTTCACTTACCTCATCCTTCCATTTTGTTTTTAAATGTCCTTATTTCTTCTGAGAAATCCTCACTTCCTGTTCTTCTGTCCGTTACTCCACACAGTAATGTTAGTGGGCGTCCTGACTCTCCCGTAGTCCAAGGGAGGGGGCGAGCACGACACTCCACACCAGGGAGAAAGCCTTGCATTACTGTGTGGAGTTACAGACAGAAGAACAGGAAGTGAGGATTTCTCAGAAGAAATAAGGACATTTAAAGGCAAAATGGAAGGATGAGGTAAGTGAAGGAGGACTGCACTAAGGTAAAGGAAGCTATTTAGGGAAAAAAATATATATTTTTACAACCCATTTAAGTACCACCAAAAGCAACCTACTAGAAGAGAAGTGCAACAAGGTGACCCAACGAGAATGTCATTCCATATAAACAGCTGTCAGGCTCAAGTTCTATTTTTTTCCCCCCAAATATAACAAACAATAGTAAAGTTTGATGCTCTGTTGTCAGCACACTTACCAACTTCTGGGTGACCAATAAGATAGCAAGCAGTTCAACAAATGCTGACAAGAAAGCTCATCGTTCCCAACTGCTCAGACGAAGGGCTGAAGCAATTAGAAAAGGAGTCTAATCTTGGCTAAGTGCATTAACACTCTTTGACCTCCCAAACAATAGATTAGGCCTCGGCTTCACAATGCATCCCTTAGGCTTTCAAGTAGGCGGTTATCTTGTTTAAATGAGCTATGCTGTATGCATTTCTCATATATGTGTGTTTTAAATTGCTGAAGTAGTCTATAATAGCGGTATTACATTTTGGCTTAAAATACAATGAATTAAACTTAAAAAAAAAAAAAATTCTATACTCTATAGTCTCATAATGCTAGAAAAATATCATCTCAGCTGTAGTGGGTTTTATGTCACACAGTAATTAGACCACTATAAGTGTATGCACAGTATCTATAAATATTTTTTGTAATTATTTTTATTTAATTAAATTACATTTTTTTCACACTTTTTTTTAATTTAACTTTATTGCAAACAAGCCCCCTTGTGATAGCTTTGGGCAGGTAACAGTTACACTTTTTGGAAACATTTGGGATCTATTAGACCCCCCAATGTCTCCCCTGCCTCCCAGAGCAGATAATGAACCACATATTGTGCTTGGTTAGCTGCTTCCCTGGCTGCAACAGCTAGGGAAAGATGGCTCTGAAACTGAAACCGACAACAACCTCATCATTTTCAGGTTTATCCGTCTGGAGATCGGATGTTCCTCCCTCATTGTTCCTCCAAGCCTGAGTAAAGCCATCCTAGTTGATTACCACAGTCCCAGGTTCCGAAGCCAGGACTTCCAATGGTATTTAAAGAATACCTGCCAGGAGTTCCAATGGTATTCATAGAATCCCTGCCTGGACTTCCAAAGGTACTCCTAGAACCCCTGCCTGGACTTCCAAAGTTACTCATAGAATCCCTGCCTGGACTTCCAAAGGTACTCCTAGAACCCCTGCCTGGACTTCCAAAGGTACTCCTAGAACCCCTGCCTGGACTTCCAAAGGTACTCCTAGAACCCATGCCTGGACTTCCAAAGGTACTCCTAGAACCCCTTCCTGGACTTCCAAAGGTACTCCTAGAACCCATGCCTGGACTTCCAAAGTTACTCATAGAAACCCTGCCTGGACTTCCAAAGTTACTCATAGAATCCCTGCCTGGACTTCCAAAGGTACTCCTAGAACCCCTGCCTGGACTTTCAAAGGTACTCCTAGAACCCATGCCTGGACTTCCAAAGGTACTCCTAGAACCCCTGCCTGGACTTCCAAAGTTACTCCTAGAACCCCTGCCTGGACTTCCAAAGGTACTCCTAGAACCCCTGCCTGGACTTCCAAAGGTACTCCTAGAACCCCTGCCTGGACTTCCAAAGGTACTCCTAGAACCCCTGCCTGGACTTCCAAAGGTACTCCTAGAACCCCTGCCTGGACTTCCAAAGGTACTCCTAGAACCCCTGCCTGGACTTCCAAATGTACTCCTAGAACCCCTGTCTCTGACCATCTCTTGTATCATGTTCACAGCCTTTGACTATATCCTTTCACAAATCTGCGTATTCTGATGATGAATATTCATTGAATTTTAGGTGTTGCCTTTTGGTGATGTCTGGAGCCACACTTGGGGCTGGGGTCAGGGCCAGGACAAGGGGTGGGCAGGACAACTGCCCCGGCGCAGAAAAGCAAGGGGCAAAATAATAGATGCAGAGTAGGACACCCATTCTACAACATGTATTAACAGTGGTGGAGGGGGGTGCAATTCTGGATCCTTGCCCTGAACGCTGGCCGACTCTGTCCCGGTACTGCTTGGTAGGGATGAGCCGAACACCCCCCCGTTCGGTTCGCACCAGAACCTTCGAACGGACCGACCGTTCGCGCGAACATTTAGAACCCCATTGATGTCTATGGGACTCGAACGTTTGAATTCAAAAGTGCTCATTTTAAAGCCTAATATGCAAGTTATTGTCGTAAAACATCTTTGAGAACCCGGGTCTTGCCCCAGGGAACATGTATCAATGGAAAAAAAGTTTTAATAACGGTCGTTTTTTCTGGAGCAGTGATTTTAATGATGCTTAAATAAAAAATAAAAAAATGAAAAATTCCTTTAAATATCGTACCTTCTGGGTGTCTATAGTATGCCTGTAAGGTGGCACGTGTTTAGAACTGTCCCTGCGCAAAATTAGATTACTATAAGAAACAAGTAATTTAAAACTGCTTGCGGCTTTAATGTAATGTCTGGTCCCTGCAATATGGATGAAAATCATTGAGAAAAATAGCACAGACACAGACAGTACACACACCACGTAGCTTTAGGTGCACACTGCAGAGGACACGTGCAGTACACACACCACGTAGCTTTATGGTGCACACTGCAGAGAACACAGGCAATACACCACGTGAGAATACTGCAGCTAGCACAATCACCTGCCTGCCAGTAAATTAGTAAGAACTGATCTAGCTAAACTATACAGTGTATAAATATATGTACAACACCTGGGATGTATATATATATCCTCTACACACTGTAACATTAACTGACTAGCCTGCCTGCCTGCTATATCTACCTAAAATTTACACTATCTCTCTGTCTTCTCTCTTTTAACCACCGCAACACACTACACAAGGCCGACCTGCAGGCGGCCTTTTATAGTGTGGGGTGTGTACTAAACCCCCTGAGCCATAATTCGCCAAAGCCACCCTGGCTTTGGCCAATTATGGCTTTCCATTTTTTGCAAGCTGTGACTGGCCAAGCATGCGGGTCATAGTGCATGCTTGGCCAATCATCAGTCAGCAATGCACTGCGATGCCGCAGTGAATTATGGTCTGTGAAACGTAACTCGAATTTGGCGCGAACGGCCCAAAACGTTCGTAATTCGATGAACGATCGAACATACGATGTTCGAGTCGAACATAAAGCTCATCCCTACTGCTTGGGCCCCTCCACCATATCAAGAAAGTTGGCCACCACTAGCGTAGGGTGTTAGTTCACCTTTTAATTTTTTTTCTGGAAAGGTGAACACTTTAACATTTCTATTTGAAAATGCTAGAAACATCCAACAAGGTTGTGGTGAGCATTTAAGAAAAATATTACATGAAAAATAAAATGGTGAAATCTGCCATTGTAAATTGTTTCTATAAACGACGGTCGCTTTCCCCGCGCGGCTCCACGGCCCCAACACTGAACGCATACGTTAAGGAAAATATCCGACTATAAAAAGGGACAAACCATCGGCATTTACATACTGTGCTTTGATTTGACAGCTAGAGAAATTTTAAAACGCTTTATGGAATGTCTGGGCATTAGAGTATGTGGACAATTTTGATAGCAACTTATAACACTTTCCGGGGAAATAAATAAAAAAAGGGAACAGGCATCATTATCACAAACACTGTCATGTCTCAGATTAGCCAGATTTCAAAGCAACGAGGAGAAGTTTTAATGGGCATGGGGGCTAGTTAGGAGCACAATGCCGTCCATTTAATGCATACCTCTATTAAAATGAATGCCATATTTGAACACACAGCCGCAGATGCCTAATGTACACAGCTGTGTTGTGAGGAGTCAGAGGTTGCGGCGCACACTGGAACAATGCATGCTGAAAGAGCAAGCCTGAAAAACAAAAGCCAAGTCTTCTACCAGCCTGCCTGGGAAATGCACATACATTGGACTAAAATTTTATTTTTAAATAGTACTATACTATATTTAAAAAAAAAAAAAAAATCACGAGTGAAATAAAACACACGATTTTAGGCTGCATTCACACCTAGGCGACAAAACGCCTGAAGCGCGACGCTCGTGCCGCTGGAGGAGCGAATTTCTATTGATGTCTATGAGATGGTTCACATCTCACGCCGAACGCCTGCCGCCTGAAAACAAGTCCGGACCCTTTTTTTCAAGCGACATTGGCGTTGGGCATAGGCATCAATGGAAATTCTTTGTAAAAAAAAAAAAAAAAGGAAACAAATCGCGGCAAAATACGCCACGTACGCGGCGTTACAATGTGAATGCAGCCTTAGGCTGCATAAATACTAATACTACGATAGAATGTACTAATAATATTTCTGCCAGAAAAATCCAGCATTAAAAATGCTGGGCCAGATTCACATATAACTGCGGCGGCGTAACGTATCGTCTATACGTTACACCGCCGCAAGTTTTCAGCGCAAGTGCCTGATTCACCAAGCACTTGCGTGAAAACTTACGGCGGTGTAACGTAAAGGCGTCCGGCGCAAGCCCGTCTAATTCAAATGGGGCGTGTACCATTTAAATTAGGCGCGCTCCCGCGCCGGACGTACTGCGCACGCTTTGAAATTCCCGCCGTGTTTTGCGCGAAGTGACGTCATTTTTTTGAACGACGACGTGCGTAACGTACTTTCGTATTCCTGGACGTCTTACATACACAAAAAAAAAAAATTGAAATTCGACGCGGGAACGACGGCCATACTTTAACATGGCTCGTCTAAATTTAAGCCATGTTAAAGCAGCCGTAACTTTGCGACGGGAAAAAACGACTAGCGATGACGTAACGAACGCGAAAACCTTTGTGGAATCGCCGTAAAAGCTCATTTGCATACCCGACGCTGGAAAACGACGCAAACTCCACCCAGCGGCGGCCGAAGTTTTGCAGCCTAAGATCCGAAGGCGTACGAAGCCGTAAGCCTGTCGGATCTTAGCCAAAAGCCGTCGTATCTTGTTTGTGAATCACAAATTAAGATACGACGGGGCAAATTTGAAAATACGCCGGAGTATCAGTAGATACTCTGGCGTATTTCTTCTGTGAATCTGGCCCGCTTGGTCTAATGGAAGTTAGAATAGAATTCGGACTTAGGGGACCCCAAGGACCCAAAAGACCAAAAGAGAGGGGGGGCAAGAGGACTATATCGGTACTGTATAGAAAGGTAAACTCAAAGAGTAATAGGAGTTAAAAGATATACATCAATTTATTAACATGTTATCAAAAAGACAAAACATAGTCATAAAAAACATCAAAACAATAATACAGGACAATGAACATATTGCGGGACCAACCAGACCAGTCACCGGGCTAAAATAGTCCCCAAAGGGAGAGTCACCTCGAGATCCCGTCTTGCGCGACCTCCTCTTTCACCGTGACTTTCCCTTTGGGGACTACTTTAGCCCGGTGACTGGTCTGGTTGGTCCCGCAATATGTTCATTGTTCTGTATTATTGTTTTGATGTTTTTTATGACTATGTTTTGTCTTTTTGATAACATGTTAATAAATTGATGTATATCTTTTAACTCCTATTACTCTTTGAGTTTACCTTTCTATACAGTACCGATATAGTCCTCTTGCCCCCCCTCTCTTTTGGTCTTTTGGGTCCTTGGGGTCCCCTAAGTTTGAATTCCAGGTGGCGGGAAGGGACGTCTCCCCTTCCCAGTGCTTCTCCGGGCTCTCCCGTGCCATCGGGGGCCCGGACAACGAATCAGCCGGCCCCCGGCGATCGAGAGTTCCGGTGACCAGATGGTCACCAGTTATCTCTATGACCGTCAGAGGCCCGGGCGCGCCGTCAGACTCGGGTACCCGGAAGTAAACAAAGCCGCAATCGTGGCTGTTGGCATGAGATCGGTGATTTTTTTTTTCCCCAATCTCATGCTTTTCAGCCTAGAGGAGAGATGTGGGGTCTTATTGATCCCGCCTCTCTCCATAAAGAGGACCTGTCACAATATATTCCAAATGTGAGGTATCGCCGCGTGCATTAGAGCGTGTGCAACAATTCTAGCACTAGACCCCTTCTCTGTAACTCGAAAGTAGTAACCTGTAAAAAAAATTAAAGCGGCGCTTATGAAGATTAAGTACCGAAGTTTGGCACCATTCCATGAGTGTGCGCAATTTTAAAGCGTGACATGTTAGGTATCTATTTACTCGGCGTAACATCATCTTTCACTTTATACAAAAAAAATGGGCTAACTTTACTGTTTTGTTATTTTTAATTCATGAAAATTTCTTGCGCAAATACCGTGCGAGATAAAAAGTTACAATGAGCACAATTTTATTCCCTAGGGTGTCTGCTAAAATATATATATATATAATGTTTGGGGGTTCTGACAAATTTTTTTAGCAAAAAAAATTATGATTTTTACATGAAGGAGAGAAGTGCCAGAATAGGCCCGGTGCTGAAGTGGTTAAACTACTAATTCCACCGGCCACCATGTAACTGAGTTTAAAAAAAATGCAGACATGTTTGAGGTCCAGCCTGCGTAACAACTATGGCCCCCTCCTTGGATACACTGTAGTGAGTGAGCGTAGCCATCCAAGGACAGAATGATTGTTATTTGCAGGATCACCAGCTGAAAAAGGGAAAAATGATCTGAAAAAAAAAAAAAAAAAAAAAAAATCCTGCAGCCACCAAGAACTAATAGGCTGCAATATATTACAGTTTTAGGGTCTAGATATTCTTTAATCAAAATTTTAACGTAAATCAAGCACAGTAACAAGAGTGTGCGACTAAACACAACATCAAGCCTGGCCTTTCTGTAGAATTCTACTTCATAAATCTCTTCCCTGATATGAGAACACCTGAACAGGTAGCACAGCTCTGGAACATATTGCTTTAGAAAGAATAATATCATCCTTGTGCCCAGACGGCGCCAATAAAAGGCATCATCGCATCAGGACAGCAGCACCTTTTAGGGCTGAAATACTGTAAAAAAAATATCGCACACTACCTGAAGTGCTTTTTAAGATTGTAAAACCGGCTAAAAACTCATGAAGCTTAAAAAAAAAAAAAAAAAAAAAAAATTAAGAAACCTTTAAGTGCAAGAGAATCATTTGTGGTGTTTTGGCACCACCTGCTGGAAGAATTAAGTATAACATTTAGGAAGTATAAAATGACACTAAAAACTATGGGCCAGATTCACGTAGCCCGGGCGCAACGTAACTTAAACTATTTAAGTTACACCGCCGCAAATTTCCCAAGTTAGTGCCCGATCCACAAAGCACTTACCTGGAAATTTGCGGCGGTGTATCCTAAATCCGTCCAGCGCAAAGCGGGCCCAATCGAATGGGGCGAGTCCCATTTAAATTAGGCGCGCTCCCGCGCCGGACGTACTGCGCATGCTCCGTCGGGTAAATTACGCTAACTGACGTCGCACCGACGTCATTTGCTTAGACGTTAATGTAAATGGCGTCCAGCGCCATTCACGGACGTCTTACGCAAACGACGTTGATGTTTAAATTTCGACGCGGGAACGACGGCCATACTTAACATGGCTTAAGACAACTAGGGCTCAGCCCTAGTTTTACGCGGCGTAACTCGACGGAAACGACGTAGAGTTAGATCGACGGGACGTTCGGGGATCGCCATAAGTATTCATTTGCATATTCTACGCCGGCCTCAATGGCCTCGCCACCTAGCGGCCGGCCTAGAATTGCATCCTTAAGATCCGACAGTGTAAAACAATTGCACCTGTCGGATCTTAGGGCTAGCTATGCGTAACTGATTCTATGAATCAGCCGCATAGTTAGAAACAGAGATACGACGGCGTATCAGTAGATACGCCGTCGTATCTCGTTTTTGAATCTGGCCCTATGGTTTTAAAAAAACAATCAACACAAGTAGATTTTGTCAACTTAACACCTTAAGGGCTGGAAGGATTTGCCCCCTTAATGACCGGGCCATTTCTTGTGATACGGCACTGCGTTGCTTTAACTGACAATTGGAGGGGGCGACATTGTACCCAAACAAAATTGGCATCCTTTTTTCCCCACAAATAGAGCTTTCTTTTTGGTGGTATTTGATCACCTCTGCGTTTTTTACTTTTTGCGCTTTAAACAAAAAAAGCGAGATAATTTTGAAAAAAATATATATATACATATTTTACTTTTTGCTATAATATCCCAAAAAAATAATAATAATCATAAAAAAAAATCTGCATCAGTTTAGGTCAATATGTATTCTTCTACATATTTTTGGCAAAAAATAAATTAAAAATAAATCGCAATAAGTGAATATTGATTGGTTTGCACAAAAGTAATAGCGTCTACAAAATAAGGGGTAGAGTTATGGCATTTTTATTTTATTTTACTAGTAATGGCGGCGATCTGCGATTTTTAGCAGGACTGCGACATGGCAGTGGACAGAATGGACACTTTTGACACTTTTTTGGGACCATTGATATTTATACAATGATCAGAGCTAAAAATAACCACTGATTACTGTATGCCACTGGCAGGGAAGGGGTTAACACTAGGGGGCGATCAAGGGGTTAAATGTGTTCCCTAGGGCGGTGTTTCTAACTGTGGGGTGATTGTACTGGAGGAGATGACAGATCACTGTTCCTGATCACTAGGAACAGCAGATCTCTTTCTACTCCCCTGTCTGAACAGGGATCTGTCTGTTTACATTGACGGATCCCCATCTTGGCTCTCTGCAGAGAGATCGCGGGTCACTGGTGGACATCGCGGCCTCTGACCACGCACATCGGCTCTGGCCTCACGCCACGGGCGCGCCCCCTATCGCTCTTAAAGCAGCCGATGTATACCTACGGCGATTCGCGCAGCCGTGCCAACCTGCCGCAGTATAATGACGAAGGCCGGTTGGCAAGTGGTTAAAGAGGAAAAGTAAACGTCCTTCCCTGTCACGCTTTAAAATTGCACCCGCTAGTGGAATGGCGACAAACTTTGACCCTTAAATCTCCATAGGCGATGTTTAAAAATTTCTTCAGGTTGAGTTACAGAAGAGGTCTTGGGCTAGAATTATTGCTCTCGCTCCAACGATCGTGGCGATACCTCACACCCCAGATGATGATCGTTTAGATTGAAACATGTCGGGAATTTGCTGACAATACTGCTCTTTGTTACATGCCTATTACCAATGCTGAAAATGTGAGTGTAACCCATTTTTTTTATTTTGCTATCAAGTAAACTTTTAAACGGATTTACACTATGTGCATTTTTGCCTTCTTTTTTCTAACTTCCGTTGTATTGAGTGTCTGAACCTCCATATGGACCCAAGTCTACAACCTAATATAAGGTGTTTCTGAACCGACTTTCACCTGATCCTGTGTTGGACTTCACCTCCTCGCTGGTATCATCAACTTTAAAGCGTAAATGACCCACTAGGTATATGCCTATTCTGGGTCCACAGCTTCTGGTAAGCCTCCATTCATTTCGGTGCTGGATTTATACATCTTTCTTACCTATGAAGATTTATTATCATTTCTTTATTGAACTTTTTTTGCACATTTATCCACTGTGAACTGAATTTTGAGGATTCATCTATTATTAATAATTTTTTCACAGTTTTTATTTATGGACTACTTTAATGTGTTTCATACAGACACTTTTCAATGATTGGCTAATTATTAATATACCCAATCCTTCTTCCCACTTATAATTAGCGCTACACTTTATGTTTTATTTTGTTTGTTTTTCGGAATTGATCTATTCCGTGGTGTTGGCTGCATTTTATACGTTTTCTATAGTAGCGCGGTGTTTATCTATACTTCCAGTATAGTTATTTTCCATACCTCACATGTTTCACCACCGTTTTCATATGTGGGCGCAACTTATGTATGCCTTCGCTTCTGCACTTGAGCTCGGTGGGACGCAGCGCTTTAAATATTTTTACTTGTTTATTTTACTTTTTCTTTTTACACTCCCTTCCTGCCCAGACGAGATTTTAGCTTCCGGCACTGTGTCGCTTTAACTGACAATTGCGCGGTCATGCAACGTGGCTCCCAAACAAAATTGGCGTCCTTTTTTTCCCACAAATAGAGCTTTCTTTTGGTGGTATTTGATCGCCTGTGCGGTTTTTATTTTTTGGGCTATAAACAAAAAAAAGAGCGTACATTTTGAAAAAAAACACTATTTTTTACTTTTTGCTATAATAAATAAAAATATATTTTTTTTTCTCAGTTTAGGCCGATACGTATTCTTCGACATATTTTTGGTAAAAAAAAAAAAATCGCAATAACCTGGTTGGCGCAAAAGTTATATTGCCTACAAAATAGGGGACATAATGATTTTTTTTTTTTTTTTACTAGGAATGGCGGCGATCTGCGTTTTTTTCGGGACTGCGACATTATAGCGGACACATCGGACACTTTTGACACATTTTTGGGACCATTCACATTTATACAGTGAACAGTGCTATAAATATGCATTGATTACTGTATAAATGTGACTGGCAAGGAAGGGGTGACCACTAGGTGGCGGGGAAGGGGTTAAATGTGTATCCTGGGTGTGTTCTAACTGTGGGGGGAGGGGGGTGACTGGGGGAGGTGACTGATCTGTGTCCCTATGTACAAGGGACACAGATCGGTCTCCTCTCCCTGACAGGACGTGGAGCTCTGTGTTTACACACAGAAATCCATGTCCCTGCTCAGTTACTGGGCAATCACGGGTGCCCGGCGGCCATCACGGCCGCCGGGCACGCGCACTGTGTTCCCAGTGACGCGACGTCCTGTCGGAACAATAGAGCATTCCGCCCGCCGTCATTTGACGGCGGGCGGATGTTAAGTGGTTAAAAAAATTAAAAAAACAATTGTATCACTTTTATTCCTAATACAAGGAATATAATATGAAAGGTCAGGCACTGATGTAGGACGGGAAGGCCTGGCTCACAGTCTCCGCTCCCAAAGGTGTTCTATCGGGTTGAGGTCAAGACTCTGTGCAGGCCAGTCAAGTTCCTCCACCCCAAACTCACTCATCCACACTATATTGCAAAAAGTATTGGGCCACCCCTCCAAATCATTTGGTGGAGGGGATTATGGTGTGGGGGTCGTTTTTCAGGGGTTGGACTTGGCCCCTTAGTTCCAGTGAAGGGAACTCTTAAGGCATCAGCATACAAAGTCATTTTGGACAATTTCATGGTCCCAACTTTGTGGGAACAGTTTGGGGATGGCATCTTTCTGTTCCAACATGACTGTACACCCGTGCACAAAGCAAGGTCCAAAAATACATGGATGAGCGAGTTTGGGGTGGATGAACGCGACTGGCCTGTACAGAGTCCTGACCTCAACCCGATAGAACACCTTTGGGATTAATTAGAGCTGAGACTGTGAGCCAGGTCTTCTCGTCCAACATCAGTCCCTGACCTCACAAATGTGCTTCTGGAAGAATGGTCAAACATTCCCATAGACACACTCCTAAACCTTGTGGACAGCCTTCCCAGAAGAGTTGAAGCTGTTATAGCTGCAAGGGGTGGGCCAACGCAATATTGAACCCTACGGACTAAGACTGGGATGCCATTAAAGTTCATGTGCGTCTAAAGGCAGGTGTCCCAATACTTTTGATAATATAGGCCTGGATTCAGAAAGGACATACGACGGCGTATCTCCAGATACGCCGTCGTATGTCCGAATGTGCGCCATCGTTTCTATGCGACTGATTCTTAGAATCAGTTGCACTTGAATTCGGCCAAGATACGACTGACGTAAGTCTCCTACGCCGTCGTATCTTGGGTGCATATTTACGCTGGCCGCTAGGGGCGCTTTCGTATATTTCCGCGTCGAATATGCAAATGAACTAGATACGCCGATTCAGAAACGTACTTGCGCCCGTCGAATTTAGCTACGCCGTTTACGTAAGGCGTCGGTCCGGCGTAACTTTACCCCTCATAAAGCAGGGGTAAGTCATGTTAAGGTATGGACGTCGGCAACGTCAGAACAGCAACGTATTTTACGTTGTTTGCGTAAGTCGCACGTGGATGGGCGTAGGTTACGTTCACGTCGACTAAGCATTGAGCCGGCGTAACTTAGGGAGAAAATTAGACGTGATACTGAGCATGCGCTCGCATGCGCCGTTGGTTAGGTGCGTCATTTACGTGGGGTCACGATTCATTTCCATACAACACGCCCCCTACCAGCCTACTTTGAATTACGCGGGCTTACGCTGGCCAATTTACGTTATGCCGCCGTAACTTAGGGCGCAGGTTCTTTGTGAATACGGTACTCGCCTCTCTAAGTTACGGCGGCGTAGCGTATATGAGATGCGTTACGCCTGCCTAAACTTAAGCCATTCTTTCGGAATCTGGCCCACAGTGTATATAATAAAATTATTTCAATGGTCCTGACAGCAACCCGAGGCAGGCGTCCCAATACTTTTGATAATATAGAATAAAATTGATAGTGCTATACAAGTGCCTGTAATAAATAAGTACAAAAATAAAAATAAAACCTACAACTATGAATAGATGGAGTTGCTCTGCCTTCCCATGGAGTGAATTATTGGCGTTCAGTGCAGACGATTACCATCTTTGCCGGCTAAAAACCGCACTGTCAAAACAAGCGAAGACGCGGAGGAATCTACACTCACCTTGTGTAATGAAAAAAAGGAAGGCGAAGGTTTGACAATAAGACAGACAAAGCTGCAGGAGCCCTTCCCAGACCGCAACAAGGGTTTCATTTCACGAACAGATCAGATCAGCCGGCTAAAATTATTACCGAGCGCCACTTGTAGCCGTCACCTGTGGTGGGTATAATTACAGGCTTCTGCTCAGAAAACACCCACATCAAAAACGGCAATAAAAAGGACCCGCGGTCTGCCAAGTTTAGGCCGACGGTGTAGAATGCACCCGAGGAGAGAGCACGGCGAGGATCAGCCGGAGAGAATAATAAAAATGACAACGCGGAAACAAATGACAATAAAGCCGAGGACGGCAAAGACGACGGGCGCATTCGATTAGCTACAAATCCAAGTACTCGGTCCAGGTCTTCTGTCCTACAACCTCGCCGACCAGACGATAGAGGATCTTCATCTACAGAGCACAACACCCAATATACAAGGGGCCAGATTCAGGTAGAATCGCCTATCTTTAGGCGGGCGTAGCGTATCCCAGATACACTACGCCGCCGTAAGTTTGAGCAGCAAGTTGTGTATTCACATAGTACTTGCGCTTAAACTTACGACGGCGCAGTGTAACTGGGCCGGCGTAAGCCCGCCTAATTCAAAATAGGCTGGCTGGGGGCGTGTACTATGTAAAATAGTAGTGACGGCACGCGCCGTCCGTGGACATATCCCAGTGCGCATGCTCCAAATGACGTCGGCAAATCGTCATGCTTTCGACGTTAACGTAAATTACGTCCAGCCCTATTCGCGAACGACTTACGCAAACGACGTAAAAAATTCAAATTTCGTCGCGGGAACGACGGCCATACTTAACATTGGCTGCGCCTCATAGACCCAGGGGTAACTTTACGCCGGAAAAAGCCTAACGTAAACGACGTAAAAAAAATGCGCCGGGCGGACGTACGTTTGTGAATCGGCGTATCTACCTAATTTGCATATTTTACGCTGAAATCGACGGAAGCGCCACCTAGCGGCCAGCGTAAATATGCAGCCTAAGGTACGACGGTGTAAGAGACTTACGCCGGTCGGATCTTAGGGAAATCTATGCGTAACTGATTCTATGAATCAGTCACATAGATACGACGGCGCCCAATCGGACTTACGACGGCTGGAGATACGCCGTTGTAAGTCTCTGTGAATCTGGCCCAAGTTCTTTTAGATGACAATTTACATTTGTATATTTAAAAAAAGGGCATATTATTTATTTACTGTATATACTCGAGTATAAGCCAAGATTTTCAGCCCTTTTTTAGGTCTGAAAATAACCCCCTCGGCTTATACTCGAGTCAGTACCTGCATTCTTGACAGACGTCCATTTTTTTAAAAGTCGTGTCTTCCCGCATGGCGTTCCGTTCCATGATAGGCATTTGACAATGTGTTCCGCCTATCACGGAGGTCCTCTCATCCTCGGACTCAGTTTCCCAGCAGACACTGTGTTCAGTGTTCCGCCAATCACGGACGTCCTCTTGTCCGAGGATGAAAGAATGTCCGTGATTGGTGGAACACTGAACACAGTGTCTGCTGGGAAACTGAGTCCGGGATGAGAGGACCTCCGTGATAGGCGCAATACAGTGTCAAATGCCTATCATGGAACGGAACGACAAGAGGAAACCGCGACTTTTAAAGAAAATGGAAGTCTGTCAAGAATTCAGGTACTCGGGCACAGTGAGACTGCAATGGGCACAGTGAGTACCGTATGGCACAGTGAGACTGCAATGGGCACAGTAAGTACCGTATGGCACAGTGAGACTGCAATGGGCACAGTGAGACTGCAATGGGCACAGTGAGGTATGGCACAGTGAGACTGCAATGGGCACAGTAAGGTATGGCACAGTGAGACTGCAATGGGCACAGTAAGGTATGGCACAGTGAGACTGCAATGGGCACAGTGAGGTATGGCACAGTGAGGTTTCAATGGGCACAGTGAGGTATGGCACAGTGAGACTGCAATGGGCACAGTGAGGTATGGCACAGTGAGTAATACGACCCCCTAATTTTCCAGCCAAAATGTTGGTTTTGGGATATACTCACCGTATAAGACGACCCCCTTCCTACTAGTCATGCCTCGCCTCACGGTGCCACCATTACATGCCAGACTGTGCCCCATTACATGCCAGACTGTGCCCCATTACATGCCAGACTCGCTGTGCCCTTACCTTATCCTAAGACATGCAGAATCGCGGCCGTACGTTTTTTCAAAAGCCGCTCCTCCTACAGTACGTCTTCTGTTCCGTGATAGGCGGAACACTCAGCTTCCCAGGAGGCACTGTGTTCAGTGTTCGCCTATCACGGAGGCCCTCACGTCTGAGGACGAGAGGGCCTCAGTGATAGGCGGACACTAAACACAGGACGAGAGGGCCTCCGTGATAGGCGAACACTGAACACAGTGCCTCCTGGGAAGCTGAGTGTTCCGGCTATCACGGAACAGAAGACGTAGGAGGCTATGCGAGGTAAGCCTGTGCTTAGTACGCCCACCCCCCTCCCACAAAAACCACCACACTTACACGCACTCGAAATTGGGTTAACATGCACGCACTTTGACCACGCGGTCTCTAAAAAAGAGAGGCAAAGGACTAACGGGGCTGGTTGAGCGGGCTAGATCCTCTCACTCCCTTATAGGGAGTCCCTCTGCCCCGTTGGGCTTCAAAGCGGAGCAGGTAGGGTGGGCTGTGTGGGAGGACCCCCTCACACACCCACCATTGCCACCCGGGGCATGGAGAAAGGTGGCAGATTGCCTCTGGGGGAGGCCTGCCTACTCCTAACTCCAGCAGTCTGGCTCCTCTCTCGAGTACACGCACAAAATACACTTTAAAAAAAAAAAAAGAAGACATAGGAGGCGCGGCTTTTGAAAAACCGCACGGCCGCGATTCTGCATGTCTTAGGATAAGGTAAGGGAGATGTTAGGTTACCAGCGTATAAGACGACCCCCGACTTTTAAGAAGATTTTAAGGGGTTAGAAAGTCGTCTTATACGCCGGAAAATACGGTCCTTATAAAGCCATCCACAACCTGGCCCCCAGCTACATCACTAACCTAATCTCAAAATACCAACCAAATTGTTCTCTTTGTTCCTTCCAAGACCTCCTTGCTCTCTAGCTACCTCGTCACCTCCTCCCACTCTTGTGTTTAGGACTTTTCCCGAGCCTCTCCCATCCTATGGAACTCCCTACCCCAATCTGTCCGATTATCTCCTACTCTGTTCGCTGGTAATCTTCAGGCCTAAAATAAATTTTTCATTTTTGTGCAAGAAAAATGCAACAACGGCTCTGGATGCGAAAGGGTTAAAGCATTTGCTCCCACAGTTTGAAGTTCTCACTAATATTGAAAACCCTTACAAAGAAGAAAAAGCCGACTAGGACATCCAATAAAAACGTACAATTGCCAGGTAAAAACATGGAACTCACCAAGAAAGCCATCAGGCTCCTTTTCGTCGACTCCCACTGAAAACAGCTCTTTACGAAACGCATTGTGTTCCAGACCGCCAGCGTGATCTTTTTGACACGGTAAACATTCCTCGATAAGATCTAACAGAAAGGAAAACGGATGAATATTTGGGAAATAGAAGTCTATTACAAGGAACCAATTTCACCCCAAGGATCCCTTTCCTTCAATAACTTACATTCTCTCAAGGTTTATGGACTACATATCTAAAAAAGGTCTAAATATAACAATAAGGTCAGAGAGGAAGTAAGTGTTGGTAATTCAGCAAAAGTAGCAATTGCAGAGTTCAGATGCCGTGCTGTTCTGATAATACTATACAAGTGTGGAATGGAGGTCGGTGGTGAACACGGTATAACCAGCAGAAAATAAGACATCCAGTGTACTTTAATGACGTAAACAGCATTCATATTATAAGGGCAGGTAAATGTTCCCCTTTGTAAAAAACTTAATTTATTTAATTTTTTTTAATTCTACATTTATTTATTTTTTTACATACAATCATTGGAGTAGTTCAGTGTCACCAACTCTTTTTTTTTTTTGCTGGTTACTGTGATGATCACCCTAGGGCAGTTGGTCTCTACCTGGGGGTCGGGACCCCCTTGGGGGTCGAATGATGATTTGTCAGGAGTCACCATATCCTGGACTGTTTCTGAAGCCCACCCTGCTCTCTCAGCCTTTTTGCAGCCACCCAAAAGGGTTATCCCTGGAGCCTGTGGCCACCCAGATGGGCCGTTCCTGGAGCCCACAGCCACCCACTCAGCCTCTTTGCAGTCGCCCATTCAGTTCACGGCATGGCGGCAGAGACTAGACTAGGTCAGCTGACTGGTGAGGAATGTGAAGTGGGAGGTGCTGGAGGAGACCCTATCTCTTGATTTCGGCATAGGTGTCACTCAGGGCTCAAGTCCTGCGGGAACGCGTGGGAACGGAGTCCCTGCACTTTTTTCACAGCAAGAACTCCGTTCCCTTTGCAGGACTAGAGCAGCCGAGAGCAGCCGAGCCAATCCTTCACTAAGCGGCGATGCCCAGCTCGAGTCACTGTCAGGGTCAGGCAAACCTTAGTAATCCTTTATGTTACTGGCCGCTTCCTGTATATGGATTCATCGGGTAGTGTGCAGGTATTCCGTCACTTCCTCGATGCCGCAATGTCTCCCGGGAGCTTTTGTCATTGTTCCCAGGAGACATTGCGGAGGTCTGCCGCAAGTTATCGCAGGATTTAGAAAGAACTTGCTTTTTTTCGATAGAGTGGATCGAAAAAAAAAAAAAAAAACATGCGGTTTAGTAATTATGCATATGAGCGTATAATTTTTTATTTTTTTTGGTGGAGCAGTGGATCTTGGGTGGGAGTTCCCACACTTTTTTCCCCAGGACTTGACCCCTGGTGTCACTGCTACGAAACACCACAAAGTCGGAGACACAGTGAGTAATACTACCTGTGATTATAGTTGCCATTAAAAGTCCCCACTACAGTTCTCAGATCAGCAGGTGACCTTGATCAAGAGCACCTAAGTTGGCTGATCAGGACTTCCCCCCCAACATTGCCCTTAACCCCAACTCCCCGCCAGCACTGCCACTCGTCCCATTCCCCCCCACACTCCACCAAGGAGTAAGAGAAGGTATAATGTAAGGCAGATGAAAAGAGGGGGAGCAACAAAGAAAAAGGGAGAGAAAGAATAAGAGAAAGAACAAGAAATACGGTTAGAGAGAGGGATGGGGGGAAAAAAAAACAAGAAATTATAATAGAGAGAGATAAAAGGGAAAGGAAGGAGAACAAAGAGAGAGTGGTACATCCTAAAATATACCAGAAGGGGTTTAATACTGTACGAGTGGAAGGGACTCAGGGAGCGCTAAATGTCCGTGGGTTGGGGCGCAAATTCCTTTTCTTCCCTTGGGTGCCGACAACCCACGCTACGAAAATAATTTTACTGTTAGGGGTCACCACAACTTGGAAAATTTTATCAAGGGGTCACGGCACTAGAGAGGTTGAGAACCACTCCCCTAGGGGGTGCATCAATATGCATGAGTGGGGTGACATATAGGTACATCACAGTGCCTGCTCAAGCTGCCGGCCAGCAGTAAATTTACTGCTGGCCAGTTGGCAAGTGTTTAACCCCCCTTGGCGGCGACGCTTCCTGGTCCTTGAAAGGGTTTCAGATGCCGGTAGGTGGGGCACGGTTTATAATCAGGTGACTGCCATGATTGGTGTCACATGATCAGAAAGCTCCCGATTGCAAGTAGTGATTGGGAGCTTTCCGGTGGCCGCCGGTAACCGTTGTCGGGAGTGAACAGGTGGCACGCTCTTGGCTTCTACAGGCCGAAAGAAAAAAATGCCAATTGCCTGTATAAGCAGCATTTTAATGCCAATTGTGCCCAGTATGCACAAGGCTTTAAAGTGGTTTATGTCTCTATCGAAACAAGAAGTTATGGAAAAGTGTGCCAACAGATAAACAAATTGGGCTGGATTCAAGAAGCAAATTGCGCCTGTGTAACCATAGTTACACAGCGCAATTGCTTACTTGCCCCGGCGTAACGAATGCTCCTGATTCAGGAACCTCGTTACGCCGACTGCAGCCTAAGATATGCGCGGCATAAGGCTCTTATGCCCGCATATCTTAGGCTGCATTCTTGCGATGGCCGCTAGGTGGCATTCCCGTTGTGCTCAGCGTATAGTATGCAAATTGAATACGAACGCCGATTCACAACGTTACGCGAGCCCTGCGTACGCAGTTTACGTTGTTTCCATACGGCGGTTTTCGCGTAAGGCTGCCCCTGCTATTAGCAGGGGCAGCCAATGTTACGTATACCCGTCGTTCCCGCGTCGCGAAATTTCAAATTTACATAGTTTGCGTAAGTGATTCGTGAATGGTGCTGCACGCCATTCACGTTCACTTTGAAGCAAATGACGTCCTTGCGACGTCATTTGCCCCAATGCACGTCGGGAAAGTTTCCCGATGGAGCATGCGCTCTACGATCAGCGCGGGAAAGCACCTAATTTAAATGATTCCCGCCCCCTACGGGATCATTTAAATTGCGCGCGCTTACGCCAGGCATTTTGCCGGCGCGCCCACGCAATTTACGGAGCTACTGCTCCGTGAATCAAGGGCAGCGCAGTAAATTTGCGGGGGCGCAGGGCAAAAACGTTGCCCTGCGCCTCCAAAAAAAAAATGGAAATCTACCTGAATCCGGGCCATTTTGGTAGAAGGAGTAAGGCCCCTTTCACACGGGGCAAAACAGGCAATTGCCCCAGCCTCCTCGCCATGGGGGCCCCAGACTTCCTCTTTAAAAAAAAAAGTAAGTTATAAAATTTGTTTTATTTAATAAATTAGCAAAATATATGTGAGTGCTTTGGATTACGAGCATTCTCCTGGAGTGGATTATGCTCGTAATCCAAGGTTCCCCTTATGTCAAATCACAAAAAAAGTAGTAAAGTGCAAAAAAAATAAAAATCCTTTGTTAACCAGGGTTCTGTGGGACTCTAGGGTTCCTCCGGAGGTTCTTAGGGGTTCCTTGAGCAACTTCTGCCTCTCATATGAATAACGACTGAAACCATTGATCTTTTTTAGATAGCTGTAAAAAGGAGGGGGGGGGGGATTCTTCCCAATGACCACAAATGTAGGGAACATTCTTCCCAGTGACTATCACACTAATGTACTGTGAGTTGTAGATATAGGCCCAGATTCACAGAGAGGTGGGCGCACATTACGCCGCCGTAAGGCAAACGCCGTACGCCGCGGAGAGGCAAGCACTGCATTCAGCAAGCTATTGCTCCCAACGCTGCGTCGGCGTGGAGTAGGTTTCAAAGGCGCAGGCCGGCGTAGGTGGAAGTGGGCATGACCCATGCAAACCCATGTAAATGAGGCTTGACCCCATGCAAATGATGGGCCGAGCGCCAGACAAGTACGTATAACGAACTGCGCATGCGCTGTGACGTGGACGTATCCCCCTGTGCATGCTCACAATCACGTCGGAACAACTGCCTAAGATACGCCGGATCACTGCATTTGCCATGAACGTAACCTACGCCTGCATACGCCATGAACGTAACCTACGCCCAGCCAGACACACGTCCAACGTAAAATACACCGGCTTGTGTTCCCTGGTGCAGACCTTTGCATGTCTGCTGCTGGGTTGCACCTCCTTTATGGGGCTTAACTTTACGCCAGACGTACAACTTACGCGAACCTCTCGTAGCCTGCGTCAGGCGCACGCAGGTTCGTGAATCGCCGTATTTCCCTCATTTGCATGTTTGAATGGCTAATCAATGGGAGCGGCACCCAGCCCATATGTGCGCCCACTCTACGCCGGCGTAAGCAAGATACGTCGTCGGGGTGTAGCCTGGTTTTAGGCGCATATCTGTTTGTGGGTCTTGCGCACAGATACGACGGCGCACATTTTCACTTACGTCAGCGTTGAGAAAAGCTGTTGTACCCACTCATCCCCAGGTTTTTTTTTTTCAGGGGGAACTTGGAGGAACTCAGTTCCACCACCTCTGGCTCAGACACGTTGGTGCCTGCTCTCCACAATCACTGGTAAACACAGAAGTCCGGTTTCTGTGTTTACAAGTGACAGCTCTGCACTCTGTGTGTAACCCCCCTGAACTCTGCACTCTGTATGTAATGCAATCCTGATATATAATGCCCCTTTAACCACTTGCTTACCGGGCACATAAACCCCATTCGTGCCCAGGCGAAATTTCAGCTTCCGGCACTGCGTCGCTTTAACTGACAATTGCGCGGTCGTGCGACGTGGCTCCCAAACAAAATTGACGTCCTTTTTTCCCCACAAATAGAGCTTTATTTTGGTGGTATTTGATCACCTCTGTGGTTTTTATTTTTTGCGCTATAAACAAAAAAATTGCGACAATTTAAAAAAATATATATATATTTTTTACTTGTTGCTATAATAAATATCCCAATTTTTTTTAAAAAAAATATTTTTCTCAGTTAAGGCCGATACGTATTTTTCGACGTATTTTTGTAAAAAAAAAAAAAAAACGCAATAAGCGACTGGTTTGCGCAAAAGTTATAGTGCCTACAAAATGGGGGATAGATTTATGTTTTTTTTTTTTTTTTTACTTGTAATGGCGGCGATTTGCGATTTTTTTGTCAGGGCAGCGATATTGCGGCGGACGTATCGGACACTTTTGACACAATTTTGGGACCATTCACATTTATACAGCGATCAGTGCTATAAAAATGCACTAATTACTGTATAAATGTGACTGGCAGTGAAGGGGTTAACACTAGGGGGTGAGGAAGGGGTTAAATGTATTCCCTCATTGTGTTCTTACTGTGTGGGGGGTGACTGGGGGAGGTGACCGATGCTGTGTCCCTATGTACAAGGGACACAGATAGGTCTCCTCTCTCCCTCACAGCACGTGGAGCTCTGTGTTTACACACAGAGCTCCACGTCCTGCTGTGTTACCGACGATCGCGAGTGTCTGGCGGACATCGCGGCCGCCAGGTACACGCATCAGCTCCCGAGCGATGCGCCGGGCACGTTGTTTCCCCACTGCGCGCCCCCAGCGGCGCGCACAGGGAACAACAACAACAGGATGTCCAGGGACATCCACCCGGCACTTAAGAGCCGCGCTGTGGACGTCTTTTGTCCATAGCGCGGATCCCAAGTGGTTAAGACCCTTCTACTGTTCGTGAAATTTGACTGACCACACCCACCATTTGATGTGATTTGGAGGTGTGTGCAGGGGGAGGGGTTTTGGGGGGTCGTGGTTGAGTTCCAGTACCTATTGTTTAAGAAAACAAAGCCCTGCTCATCCCCATACAGGTGAACTGGTAACTATCATGTAATATCTGCACTTCCACATTTGCTCATCCACTGGCCAACTGATTTCTATCGAAGAGTGAACAGTTTTGGGCTTTTACTATGGACTTCACCAACCTTTTTTGAGAACTTGGGGTTGTCTTCCATAAAGCGCGTCTCTCTTGGGTTAAGTGTCCTAATACTTGCTCTGACCTATAAAAAAAGAGAACAAAATCCGATTGAAGGAATTTTTTAAATGAACCTTCATGTAAAAACGGGTTTCATTGCTTGAACTACTTACTGGATTAAATATCACATCAATCTCTAAATAGATCACTCCTTTCGAGGCTGTGGCCAAGTCTTTGTTTTTTAACAAGTAAGCAATTTGTTGCCCATTCCTTACCTAGAAAGAAAAAAAAAATTACAATTATGTATCCTTTAAAATGAATGGCACATATATTGGCTTGGCACTTAAAGCGGTGGTTCACCCTCCTTAACATCATTATAGCATTAAATTTGGCATCGTAGCGCGAGCTACAGTATGCCGGTCTTAAATTTTTTAATCCCCGTACTCACTGTGCTATTGATCATTGAAGATTCTGACTCCCGCGGGGAATGGGCGTGCCTATGGAGAGGGAGGATGATTGACGGCCGGCTCTGGCACGTCACGCTCCCCGAAGACAGCCGGAGTAGGTCTCAGGCTCTTCACGGCGCCTGCGCACAGGCTATGCGCAGGCGCCGTGAAGAGCCAAGCCTATTTCGGCTATTTCCGGAGAAGCGTGACGTGCCAGGGCCGGCCGTCAATCACCTTCTCTCACCATAGGAACGCCCATTCCACGGAATCTTTAATGTGGAATAGCACAGTGAGTACGGGGATAAAAAATGTAAGACCGGCATACTGTAGCTCGCGCTACGATGCCGAATGTAATGGTAGAATAAAAAAAAAATTTTTTTTTTTTTTTAATAGGGTGAACCCCCGCTTTAAACGGACTCTAAACTCTGGTTTAAAAAAAAATTCTATTCAATATGCATACCTCCCAACAAGCACAGATTCTGCCGTACTATTGGAGGAGGCGGGCGGAGCTGAATGGGCAGTACTGCTGGAGGAGGAACCATAGCGGCACGTCAATGACTGCTGAGGGAGGAGACATTCTGTGCAAAGGTGAGAGGCATCCACTTCGTGGTTATCTCCCAAACTGCAATGGTCATTTTCACAGTAAACAATGCATTTTAAATGCATTTTTTGCTGTGAAAATGACAATGGTCCCAAAAATGTGTCAAAATTGTCCGAAGTGTCCGCCATAATGTCGCAGTCACGAAAAAAATAATTTTTTATATATTTTTGGGGGATATTTATTATAGCAAAAAGTAAAAAATATTGAATTTTTTTCAAAATTGTCGCTCTATTTTTGTTTATAGCGCAAAAAATAAAAACCGCAGAGGTGATCAAATACCACCAAAAGAAAGCTCTATTTGTGGGGAAAAAAGGACACCAATTTCGTTTGGGAGCCACGTCGCACGACCACGCAATTGTCTGTTAAATGGACGAAATGCCGAATCACAAAAACTGGCCAGGTTTTTTACCTGCCTAAAGGTCCGGGTCTTAAATGGTTAAAGTGGAGGTTCACCCTCAAAAAAAATTCTGACATCACATGGAGTCGGCCGGTGTTTTTTTTTTTTTCTCAGCACATACCTCGTTATCACGATTTTCACCCCCCGGCAATCCCGCGGGACTGGGCGTTCCCAAGCACTGCCTGTGATTGACAGGCTTCCGAACGGCGCATACTGCGCGTCACAGGTTGCCGACAGAACCCGAACGTCGGTGCGCAGGCGCCGTATAGAGCCACACCGACGTTCGGGTTTTTCGGCAACCTGTGACGCGCAGTATGCGCCGTTCGGAAGCCTGTCAATCACAGGCAGTGCTTGGGAACGCCCAGTCCCGCGGGATTGCCGGGGGGTGAAAATCGTGATAACGAGGTATGTGCTGAGAAAAAAATAACACCGGCATTCTGTCGGTAGAATGGCTCGACTCCATGTGATGTCAGAAATTTTTTGGAGGGTGAACCTCCACTTTAACAACAAAAAATGACAATTTACTTTAAAATCGAAAAGGTTACACATGTTAACCCACGAATGTTACAGTAAAACAATCTGAACACTTCAAAAAAATGCAGAATAGTTTCACTTATAATATCAAATGTATTTGCAGAGAAAAAAAAAGAAACATAATAGGAGGAGGAAAATTGCCGGGATGATACTTATTAAATTCTTGGCATTGTGTACTCACAAGAACAGCTTTGCTGGACATTGATCCTCTGGAGCTTAATAATGTGCAAATGCCACTTTTAGAGGAAAAGGACATGCTATCTGTGTGGCACAATCTGCCCCTCTGGCACAATATTACATTCTCGGCAGCATTAGTGTCGATGAAGAACATTCAATGAACTTGTAGCCAAATGTTCTTTATGGCCATTTTCCGCACACATTCCCTTTACACACAGGTGTAGTCAGAGGACCATCCACAAGTTCATAAAGATTGCCGAAAGACTGGGCAGCCCTTAAAGTAAAAAAAAAAAAACGAGCGAGCGCGCAGTCTGCCGGAGGATCCCTCAGAACATTTGGCACAGAGTGGTGCTCGGCATGAGCATCTGCTCCAGCCTATCTCTTCCAATAACATCAGGGATATGGGGACCCAGGGACACGTTAACTCATCAAAAAGTGCACAAAAGAACAGGGAGCAGGGGCCGTTCCTCAAACATCAGCATGTTCAATGGCTCAACCACGGCATTACCCGCTGCTTGGATTAACACTGCACGGGAGAGACTGGTATTTAATGTATAGGAAGGGGGACTGGGATACTTTAGTTTACTAAAAGGTCTGTTCACTATATTACAGCATCCTGGAAACCCAACATGGCACATGTTGGCATAGTCTACAGTTACTAGTACCCCATAAACAGCTTGCTTAGCTCCAGTCTCTGCGTACTAGACATGTGCGTTCCCGTTCGTAACGAATGGATTTTCGTACGAACTTGTTAGTTTTCGTACATTCGGATCAATTCAAACATACGAAAAGCTGAAAGACCCAAAATACGAAAATTACGGAATTACGAATAAGCAAAATAACGAACAAGCGAAACTACGAACGTATGATTGGACAATCTTACTAAAATACGAAACACCGAAAAAGCAAAAGAACGAAAATGACATCTATAACGAACAATTTGCATTCCGTATTTTAAATCCTTTGTCTGTTCGTATTTTCATTTGTATGTTTTGTAAATCCGTTTGTCTGTTCGTAAATTTGTGTACTTGTATCGTTCTTTGGAATGGGCACTGGGCAGTGTAGTTAGTGAGTGATTACTTAACCACTTAAGCCCCGGACCAATATGCTGCTAAATGCCCAAAGGCGTGGCTCCCAAACAAAATTGGCGTCCTTTTTTCCCCACAAATAGAGCTTTCTTTTGGTGGTATTTGATCACCTCTGCGGTTTTAATTTTTTTCGCTATAAACAAAAATAGAGCGACAATTTTGAAAAAAATGCAATATTTTTTACTTTTTGCCATAAATATCCCCCAAAAACATATATAAAAATTATTTTTCCCTCAGTTTAGGCCGATACGTATTCTTCTACCTATTTTTGGTAAAAAAAAAATCGCAATAAGCGTTTATCGATTGGTTTGCGCAAAATTTATAGCGTTTACAAAATAGGGGATATTTTTATTGCATTTTTTTTTTTTTTTTTTTTTTTTACTACTAATGGCGGCGATCAGCGATTTTTTTCGTCACTGCGACATTATGGCGGACACTTCGGACAATTTTGACACATTTTTGGGACCATTGTCATTTTCACAGCAAAAAATGCATTTAAATTGCATCGTTTATTGTGAAAATGACAGTTGCAGTTTGGGAGTCAACCACAGGGGACGCTGAACGTGTTAGGCTTCACCTAGTGTGTGTTTACAACAGTAGGGGGTGTGGCTGTAGGTCTGACGTCATCGATTGTGTCTCCCCTATAAAGGGGATGACACGATCGATGCGCCGCCACAGTGAAGCACGGGGAAGCCGTGTTTACATACGGCTCTCCCCGTTCTTCAGCTCCGGGGAGCGATCGCGACGGAGCGGCTATAAACGAATAGCCACGCCATCGTCCCGGATCGCTCCCCACGGGAATCCGCCCGCCGCGGGGGGGGGTCCCGATCGGACCCCCGACCCGCGGAAAGGCAAGGACATATATATACGTCCTTCTGCCTGTCCTTGCCATTTTGCGGACGTAAACAGTCGTGCGGTGGGCGTTAAGGGGTTAATATCTTAGCCAATCAGCTTATCTCTTTTGTGCTGAGTCACATTGGACAGTGTAAAGCCTCGTACACACGATCGGACTTCAAACTAACTTTTCCGTGGATTTTTGTATGAAGGGAGTTGGCCGGACTTTTGAAACCAAAAAAGTTTGTCCGATGGAGCGTACACACGGTCGGATTTTTTGGAAAACGCTCATTTTGACGTTTGTTGGCAAACAGTCCGACCGTGTGTACGGGGCTTAAGAGAAAATATATCTTACTATGGATTAGCCGCGTGTTGCTATGTATTTACGAAAGTACAAAAATACGAATCTATTAAACGAAAATGTATTATCTAACAAAATTACGAATTTCGAATCAATGAAAATAAATTAGACAGAATTACGAATCATTCAGTATAAACGAAAATAAAACTGTTACGAAAATACGAACGGGTCCGAATAGGAAAACTTGAGTCTCACGAAATTACGAATCTTTATAAATCTACGTAACGAGACGAAACGGAGCAAAAAAAATACAAATTTTTTGTTGTGCACATGTCTACTGTGTACTTTCTTTCAGATGAGCTTTGCACCTTTGCCCCCCATTTGCATTGATATTAGTGGTGATCTGAAAGTCTAAGATTTCTTCAAGGAAAAAACATTTTAGAAACCTTGAGGTTTCTTCAGGGGTGCCTAAAAATTGCCCAAATACAAACGCCGGCGTGTGGATGAAGGCTGCCTTTTAATTACACATAGCCACAGGTTTTTATTTTGCACCACTACAACTTCTAGCTGCCGGCGTCTTAACGACCAATAGGGTCATCAGTTGATAAGGAGGATGTCAGTCGCCTGCACAGAATCCTTATTTGGCCCTCCCCTACCCACAGTGGCAGCTGGTGCTCCAATTTTTTTTGGGGGGGCGCAAACAAACTGAAAAAAAAACGATCGCAGCCACTGTACCCATCAATTGGCGCCACTGTGCCCCATCAATTGGCGCCACTGCCCCCCATCAATTGGCGCCACTGTCCCCCCATCAATTGGCGCCACTGTCCCCCCATCAATTGGCGCCACTGTCCCCCCATCAATTGGCGCCACTGTCCCCCCATCAATTGGCGCCACTGTCCCCCCATCAATTGGCGCCACTGTCCCCCCATCAATTGGCGCCACTGTCCCCCCATCAATTGGCGCCACTGTCCCCCCATCAATTGGCGCCACTGTCCCCCCATCAATTGGCGCCACTGTCCCCCCATCAATTGGCGCCACTGTCCCCCCATCAATTGGAGCCACTGTCCCCCCATCAATTGGAGCCACTGTCCCCCCATCAATTGGAGCCACTGTCCCCCATCAATTGGAGCCACTGTCCCCCATCAATTGGCGCCACTGTCACCCATCAATTGGCGCCACTGTCACCCATCAATTGGCGCCACTGTGCCCCATCAATTGGCGCCACTGTGCCCCATCAATTGGCGCCACTGTGCCCCATCAATTGGCGCCACTGTGCCCCATCAATTGGCGCCACTGTCACCCATCAATTGGCGCCACTGTCACCCATCAATTTGCGCCACTGTGCCCCATCAATTGGCGCCACTGTGCCCCATCAAATGCTGCCTGTATGCCCCCCCCCCCCCCGCCCAGCACTTGCCTGTCTCGGGTCACGGCGCTGTCCTCCACGCTCCCTTTCGAGTCCTCATGTCTTTTCCCGTCCTCTTCCTGTCCTCTGCTATTAATGGACGCCTGATAGGCGTCCAATCACAGCACCTGTCGCTTCAGCCAATCAATCAGGCAAGATGTAACCAGACCCAGGCATCATGATTGGCTGAGAGGCGGGTCAGTGTTAGGGAAGCGATTTATTCGTTTCCCTAACACAACACTGTGTAAATAGCAAACGCACAGCAGTGTGCCTGCTGTTTACCAATTTGGAAGCCTATTAGAGCCCACGGCTCTAATCAGGTGCTTCCAAAAACACCCCCACTGCTGTAATTCAGATGCCCGGCACCCGACAAGGAGCAGCAGCGGCAACCATAGATAGATTGATGCAATGCAGCAGCGGCAACCATAGATAGATTGATGCAATGCATCAATCTATCTATGGTTGCCGCTGCTGCTCCTTGTCGGGTGCCGGGCATCTGAATTACAGCAGTGGGGGTGTTTTTGGAAGCGCCTGATGCATCAATGCATCAATCTATCTATGGTTATAGACAGGTGCAGGAGAGAGGGGGCGGTGCTTTATGTATGCACCTCCACTGCCTGCCCCTCTCCATCAGCGTTAGGGGTCACATTAGCTGAGTGATGGAGAAAAACCAAGGGAGAAAAGAAACATTGGAATACTAGTCAGTACCAGTTTGCAAAAGTGCATTTGCTTTGGAAGAATAAATCAACTCCAACGTTGGGCGTCCGACTTGGACTTGTGGATGTTTCTGTATTATGTAAAACTATCCAATTGTCTGAAAGGACAGGCCATTCCTATTGGATGCCTAGGAGGAGGGGAGGAGATGTGTGGCAGAAGCGAGGAGGAGAAGACACAGGAGCCGCTGCCCCGATTGCCGATGTGCCCGCCAATGCCCGATCACTGCCGCCTAGATGGGGTAAGTGCCGGTAGACCATCAGCTAGTGAGGGAGGGGGGGTTGAGGTGCCGTGGGCGGGAGTGGCTGTTTGCCGCCCCCCCCCCCCCCCCAACACAAAAACCACCAGCCACCACTGACAACAGTAAGCCGGGGAATGACTAGTCAGTTATCTGAACCTAATCAATGAGGACACAGAGGCCTGGATTCACAAAGGAGTTACGACGGTGTATCTCCAGATACGCCGTCGTGACTCTGAGTGCGGCCGTCGCAACTCGGCGCCTGATTCATAGAATCAGATACGCCTCACAGTTGCCTAGATAGTGATACGAGCGGCGCAAGTCTCCTACGCCGTCGTATCTTAGGGTACATATTTACGCTGGCCGCTAGGTGGCGCTTCCGTTTATTTCCGCGTTGAATATGTAAATTAGCTAGATACGCCGATTCACGAACGTACGTGCGCCCGGCGTAGCACGATACGTCGTTTACGTTAGACATACGCCGGCGTAAAGTTACCCCTCATAAAGCAGGGGTAAGTCATGTTAGGTATGGACGTCAGAAACGTACGAACAGCGTCGTATTTTACGTCGTTTGTGTAAGTCGTCCGTGAATGGGGCTGGACGTAAGTTACGTTCATGTCGAAAGCATTGACTATTTGCGGCGTAATTTGGAGCATGCGCACTGGGATATGTTCACGGACGGTGCATGCGCCGTTCGTTAAAAACGTTGGGTCACAATTCATTAGCATAAAACACGCCCACACTAGTTGACTTTGAATTACGCGGGCTTATACCGGCACATTTACGCTACGCCGCCGTAACTTTGGACGCAAAGTGGAGTGCTTTGTGAATACTGCACTTGCCTCTCTAAGTTGCGGCGGGCGTAGCATAAATACGATACGCTACGCTCGCTTATATTTACGCCTCCCTACGTGAATCTGGGCCAGACACTTCTTATTCAAAATGGCTTTAAGGAGATGTGTAGCAAAGCTCAGACAGGAAGTCAGGAGCGCACTGCATTTCTGGCAGATCAATTTTTCCTGCACTGCAAGTATTGCACAGATGTACTGAAAAGGTTTATTTTTTTGGCCACACAAACTTTAAATTTGTTTTTTTTGGAGGTGTGCATAGAAACCAATCACCTTCTAGCTTGTTCAACTAAAGCTTGGTACATATTCCGCAGACAAAGCGTAAGACTTTTGCCTGAAGGGCGTTGGCCGTGAACTTGTCTCGCATACAAACGGCAAAGAATTGTCGGACAACAAACCCAAAACTGCATGTTTTTTCAGCTCTTTAGCGCCACCCTTTGGGCAACTTCTGCTAACGTTGTGTTATGGTGAGCATTTCTTCTGAGCATGCGTGTCTGTACTCTGGATTTTTGTCCGAAGAACTTCTGTACACACGATCCGATAATCCGCAACGCACATTTGTTGTCGGAAAATTTTAAAGCATGCTAGCCAAAATTTGTTGGCGGAAAATCTGACAATTGTCCGATAGAACATACAAACGGTCGGATTTTCCAACAGCCTGTCAACACACAATTTCTGTCGGAAAATCCGATCGTGTGTACGGAGCGTCAGAAATGGGGACATGAAAACAATCCATGACTTTTTTCTTTAGACACTTCGAGCCTAAAAAAGATTTAATTAGCCTCTCTTTCTTTTAAATATATATTACAAACTTTATCAACAATGTTCACTTACAGACAGTAGAGGAATCACGACTTTCCCAAGAAAATCAGGAACTTTATCTCCATCTTCATCAAAAACGGTCACCTCTAGCGTGTCATGAAGATCCTTGATGGGACTGAAAGAGATATTTTTTGACATTAACCTTCTCCTTAATATTAGATAAGAAAAGGTACATTTAACTACAGGACTTTTTTTTTGCGATGTGGCACTGTGCTACTTTAACCACTTAAGACCGAGACCTGGAGAGTCAGGACGCTCTCTACGTTGCAGATAGAGAAAGGAGCTGTGCGTTAGTGGGCGTTCTGATTCTCCTTTAGTCCAAGGGAGGGGGCGAGCACGACACTCCACACCAGGGAGAAAGCCTCACATTACTGTGTGGAGTTACAGACAGAAGAACAGGAAGTGAGGATTTCTCAGAAGAAATAAGGACATTTAAAAGCAAAATGGAAGGATGAGGTAAGTGAAGGAGGACTGCACTAAGGTAAAGGAAGCTATTTAGGGGAAAAAAAAATCCTTTACAACCCCTTTAACCGCTTAAGGACCGCCTCCTGCACATATACGTCGGCAGAATGGCACAGCTGGGCACAAGCACGTACAGGTACGTCCTCTAAGTGCCCAGCCGTGGGTCGCGGGCGTGCGCCCGCGACTCGGTCCGAAGCTGCGGGACCCGCGAACCTGATCGCCGCTGGAGTCACGCGATCGGTCCCAGGAGCTGAAGAACGGGGAGAGCTGTGTGTAAACACGGCTTCCCCGCTCTTCACTGTGGCGCCGTCATCGATCGTGTGTTCCCTTTTATAGGGAAACACAATCAATGACCTTACACCTACAGCCACACCCCCCTACAGTTAGAAACACAAATGAGGTCACACTTAACCCCTTCAGCGCCCCCTTGTGGTTAACTCCCAAACTGCAATTGTCATTTTCACAGTAAACCATGCATTTTTAATGCATTTTTTGCTGTGAAAATGATAATGGTCCCAAAAATGTGTCAAAATTGTTCGAAGTGTCCACCATAATGTCGCAGTCACGAAAAAAATCGCTGATCGCCGCCATTAGTAGTAAAACATTTTTTTTTATAAAAATGCTATAAAACTATCCCCTATTTTGTAAACGCTCTAAATTTTGCGCAAACCAACCGATAAATGCTTATTGCGATTTTTTTTTACCAAAAATAGGTAGAAGAATACGTATCGGCCTAAACTGAGGAAAAAAAATGTTATATATATTTTTGGGGGATATTTATTATAGTAAAAAATATAGGGCCAGATACACAAAAGAGATATGACGGCGTATCTCCTGATACGCCGTCGTATCTCTGAGATACGATTGTCGTATCTATGCGCCTGATTTATTGATTTATAGAATCAGTTATGCATAGATAGCCCTAAGATCCGACAGGTGTAACTGTGTTACACCGTTGGATCTTAGGCTGCAATTCTAGGCTGGCCGCTAGGTGGCGATTCCATTGCGGTTGGCGTAGAATATGCAAATGAGTAGTTACGGCGATTCACGAACGTCCGCTTTGCCCGTCAATCTAAATTTACATTGTTTCCGTAGAGATGCGTCGCGTAAAACTAAGCATGCTCTCTAGGTGGTCCAACCAATGTTAAGTATGGCCGTCGTTCCCGCGTCGAATTTTTAAATTAAACGCTGTTTGCGTAAGTCGTCCGTGTATGGCGCTGGACGCCATTTACGTTAACGTCAAAACCAATGACGTCCTTGCGACGTCATTTAGCGCAATGCACGTCGGGTAATTTTAGGGAAATGTTTTTTGTTTGGGAGAAACGTCGCACGACCGCGAAATTGTCAGTTAAAGCGACGCAGTGCCGAATCGCAAAAACTAGCCAGGTCCTTTAGCTGCCTAAAGGTCCGGGTCCTAAGTGGTTAATGGCTTATTTACATATGCAAATCCGGCCCGCCCCGTGCAGGATTATAAAATACCATCTGAATCACATGTTTAACAATGTACAGGTTCTAAAATGAAAATAAACTCCATTACAAAAGAAGGCACATTTTCCATTTAAAGAGTAAATGTCAATACATCACAGCATAGTTATTGGACCCTCAGAAAAGAGATGTCTGGATTTCCAGTAGAACGCACTGATGCTCCGGTGACAGGTGTTGGAGATATGCCGAGGTTCAGTGCGGCACAGCGGGTGGCTTCTGTGTTGTCATTTTATGCAAATAATTAGATAGTGTTGTTATAATATCCACAACCGGCGCACATGGAGATGGTGGCTGGGGAGCTCTGGCAATATTCAAGGATTTTATTTTATGCAGCTGCATATAGAAATATACAGTCGTCACGGGTTATTGCATAATTCTTATAGAAAGGAGCTTTCAATATATTAGAAATTAACCAAACCAATTCCTTAAAAATTCAAGCTTTCCAAATATACTAGGGGCCAGATTCAGGTACATTTGCGGCGGTCTAACGTATCCCATTTACGTTACACCGCCGCAAGTTTTACGGGCAAGTGCTTGATTCACAAAGCACTTGCCTGTAAACTTGCGGCGGCGTAGCGTAAATGCGTCCGGCTCAAGCCCGCCTAATTCAAATGGGGCGTGTATCATTTAAATTAGGCGCATTCCCGCGCCGAACGTACTGCGCATGCTCAGTTTTGAAAATTCCCGCCGTGCTTTGCGCGAAATGACGTTGCACCAACGTAATCTTTTGAACGGCGACGTGCGTTACGTCCTTTCCTATTCACGGACAACTTACGAAAGAAAAAAAAATGTTAAATTCGACGCAGGAACGACGGCCATACTTTAACATGGGCAGTCTAAAGATAAGCCATGAAATAGCAGCCGTAATTATCCATCGGGAAAATCCGACTAGCGACGACGTAAGAGAATGCGACGAACGCATGTACCTTCGTGGATCGCCGTAAACAGCTAATTAGCATACCCGACGCGGAAAACGACGCAAACTCCACCCAGCGGGCACCGAAGTATTACACCTACGATCCGAAGGCGTACGAAGCCGTACGCCTGTCGGATCGAAGCCTAAAGCCGTCGTATCTTGGTTTGAGGATTCAAACTAAAGATACGACGCGGCAAATTTGAAAATACGCCGGAGTATCAGTAGATACGCCGGCGTACTTCTTCTGTGAATCTTGCCCTAGGTTTTTATATTAGGCAGGCATCACTTTAACCCCCTTGGCGGTAAACCCGAGCGTGACTCGGGGTTGGTTTTCCATGTTAGGATCGGTATCCCCGAGTCACGCTTGGGCTGGACGTGCAGAGTGTGCAGCGGCGCGGCTTACCTTCTCACTGGATCCACAGGCAAGTTACTCACCTTGTCCCTGGATCCAGCGATGCCACCCCGCTGTGTGAGCGAGCGGGACCTCCTCGCTCGATTCACAGTGTCCCCGTGTGCCGCCGATCTCCGTTCCCTGCGACGTTACGATGCACGGGAGCGGAGAGCGGCGCCAAATTCAAAAAAGTAAACAAACACTTTACATACAGTACTGTAATATATAAGATTACAGTATACTGTATGTAAAAAATACACCCCCCCTTGTCCCTAGTGGTCTGCCCTGTGTACTACATGTACTTTTGTATAATAAAAAATGTTCTTTCTGCCTAAAAACTGTAGATTGTCCAAAAGTGTCCCTTTATGTCAAAAATGGTTTTAGATCAGCTAGAAAACAGCGATAATAAATTATAATCACTTGCAGAATTGTGCGATAGCGATTTGTGGGGAAATTCGTCATAAAAAAAAAAAGTAATGACAGCGACAATTCTGCAACTGAGCAAATTTCAGTGATTTTGAGTTGATTACATTATTGAATAATTTTTATTATAATTATATTATTTGTTATAATTAATTATAATTATTTATTATATTATAATTTATAATTTTGTTTTAAAAAAAAAATCATACCCGGGATGCCTACTAGACTCTTGCTTGGTCAGATTTAAATGAGTTATTCCTAAGAATTACAGGCCTACAGTATAAAACGCCAAATTTCCTTGCAAAATAATTGTACCGCTTTTGGTACGTAATTCCAGACAGAATCATACCGCCAGGGAGGTTAAAGGAACTTTTTTTTTATCAGATTTAGCCTAGGTTCACACTGCTGCGAATTCAAAATCGCGGTAAAATGCACGATTTTGCCGCGATTTCGGCCGCAATTTAATGTAAATCGCGGCCCGAAATCGCAAAAAGTAGTACAGGAACTACTTTTTGAAATCGCAGATGCGGCGTCGCACTGATTAGGACAGTGCCATTGCCGACAATTTGAGATGCGATTTGACATGTCAAATCGCATGTCAAATCGTTCCAAATCGTACCCAGTGTGAACCAGGGCTAAAAGTGCAAAAGTAGTACTGCTTGGTGCCATGTTACACCTTAAATGGATATAACATACACTATATTACCAAAAAGTATTGCCTTGAGTTGCGGTCAGGACCATTGAAATAATTTTATTATATACACTTTATTATCAAAAGTATTGGGACACCTGCCTTTACACGCACATGAACGTTATTGGCATCCCAGTCTTAGTCTGTAGGGTTCAATATTGAGTTGGCCTACCCTTTGCAGCTATAACAGCTTCAACTCTTCTGGGAAGGCTGTCCACAAGGTTTAGGAGTGTGTCTATGGGAATGTTTGACCATTTTTCCAGAAGCGCATTTGTGAGGTCAGGAACTGATATTGGATGAGAAGGCCTGGCTCGCAGTCTCCGTTCTAATTCATTCCAAAGGTGTTCTATCAGGTTGAGGTCAGGACTCTGTGCAGGCCAGTCAAGTTCCTCCACCCCAAATATGCTCATCCATGTCTTTATGGACCTTGCTTTATGCACTGGTGCGCAGTCATGTTGGAACAGGAAGGGGCCGTCCCCAAACTGTTCCCACAAAGTTAGGAGTATGAAATTGTCCAAAATGTCTTGGTATACTGACGCCTTAAAGGTGTGGTTCACCCTAAAAACTACTTTTTTTTTATTACACTTGCCCCCCACATTACAATACGATTAAGGCTATTATTATTTTTTTGATGCTGTACATACCTTTGTACAGCATATTTACCCGTGGCATCCGGGTTGCGAGTCCCGCGGGAGTGGGCGTTCCTAACATGTCTGTGATTGACGTTTTGCCCAAAAACGAGCTCCCCCCCCCCCGTCGCGTAAGCCGCGTCACGATTGGCGAAAGGAGCCGAACGGCGATGTGCATGCGCAGTATCGCGCCGACTCGCCGTTCGGCTCCTTTTGCCAACCGTGACGCGGCTTACGCGACGGGGGGGAGCTCGTTTTTGAGCAAAACGTCAATCAGACATGTTAGGAACGCCCACTCCCGCAGGACTCGCAACCCGGATGCCACGGGTGAATATGCTGTACAAAGGTATGTACAGCATAAAAAAAAAATAATAGCCTTAATCGTATTGTAATGTGGGGGGGCAGTGTAATAAAAAAAAGTAGTTTTTAGGGTGAACCACCCCTTTAAGAGTTCCCTTTACTGAAACTAAGGGGCCAAGCCCAAACCCTGAAAAGCAACCCCCCACACCATAATCCCCCCTCCACCAAATGATTTGGACCAGTGCACAAAGCAAGGTCTATAAAGACATGGATGAGCGAGTTTGGGGAGGAGGAACTTGACTGACCTGCACAGAATCTGACCTCAACTTGATGGAACACCTTTGGGGTGAATTAGAGTGGAGGCTGCGAGCCAGACCTTCCCATCCAATATCAGTGCCTGACCTCACAAATGCACTTCTGGAAAATCAACCATTCCCATAGACACACTCCTAAACATTGTGAACGGCCTTCCCAGAAGAGTTGAAGCTGTAAAGGGTGCGCCAACTCAATATGGAACCCTACGGACTAAGACTGGGATGCCATTAAAGTTTATGTACATGTAAAGGCATGCGTCCCAATACTTTTGGTAATATAGTGTAGTATAGAAAAAAAAATCAGCTCTCAGATGAAGTGCAATATTTTTCTACACTACCCAGGTATTTACCTTCATTTTTTTTTTCCTGGCAGCTTAGCTCCACCATGCGGCTGCAAATACATGCTCCATAGAGATAAATGGGAGAGTCCAACTCAACGCTAGACATGTGCAATTCGTTTAGTTACTAATTTGTTTTTTAACAAAAATTCGGAAATTCGTTAATTTCGAATTTTCGTTTAAACAGATTTTTTATTTCCGAATTTTCGGACTTCCGAAAATTTCGAATTTCCGAATTTGCGTATTTCCGAAATTTTCAATTTCCGAATATTCGGACTTCCGAAATTTCGAGTTTCCGAATTTTTTAATTCCCGAATTTCGGAATTTTTAATTTCCGAATTTTCAGAATTTTTTTATTTCCGAATTTTCGTATTTCCGAATTTCGGAAATTCGGATTTTCGGAAATACGAAAATTTTTCTTTTTTTTTTTTAATTTTAAAAATCCCGAATTTTAGAAATTTCGAATTTTTCATTTTTTTTTTAATTTTTCATTTTCGATATTTAAAATTTCGAATTTTTCATTTTTTCATTTTCAAATTTCGAATTTTTCAATTTTAGAATTTTCGTTTTTTTTTTGGAATTTTTCTATTTCGAATTTTCCAATTTCAAATTTTTCAAATTTTCTAATTTTTCAATTTCGTATTTCCGAATTTTTCCATTTCCGAATTTTCCATTTCGAATTTTCATTTTTTTTTAATTTTCGAAATTCCGAATTTTCGAAATTTCCAATTTTTCATTTTTTATTTTAGAATCTTTCAATTTTCGATTTTTTTATTTTTCGAATTTACGAATTTTTAATTTTCGAAATTTCGAATTTATGAATTTTCGAAATGTCTAATTTTCGAAATTCCGAATTTTTCATTTTCGAATTTTTCATTTTCGAAATTTCGATTTTGAAATTTTTCATTTTCAAAATTTCGATTTTTGAAAAATTCTAAAATTCGAAGAATAAAAAAATTTAAAATTCGAAAATTAAAAAAATGTGAATTTTCGAATTTGTGGAATTTTCGTTTTTTTCGTACTTCCGAATTTTTTCATTTCCGAAATTCTCCATATTTTTTGGATTTCCGAAAAAAAAAATTTTAATTTTCGTTTCATTCGTTTTTTTTTCGGAAATTTCGTTTTTTCGTTTTATTCGTTTTTTGCTTTTTCGGAAATCCGAAAATTCGGAATTCCGACATTATGCGACATTATGGTGGACACTTCGGACAATTTTGACACATTTTTGGGACCATTGTCATTTTCATCTAAAAAAATGCATTTAAAATGCATTGTTTACTGTGAAAATGACAATTGCAGTTTGGGAGTTAACCACAAGGGGGCGCCGAATGGGTTAAGTGTGACCTCATTTGTGTTTCTAACTGTAGGGCCTGTACACCGGCTGTAGGTGTGACGTCATCGATTGTGTTTCCCTATATCAGGGAACACACGACCGATGACGGCGCCACAGTGAAGAACGGGGAAGTTGTGTTTACACACAGCTCTCCTCGTTCTTCAGCTCCGGGGACCGATCGCGGGACTCCAGCGGCGATCAGGTCCCGCGGTCACTGAGCTTCGGACCGGGTCGCGGACGTGCGCCCGCGACCCACGGCTGGGCATTTAAAGAGGACGTACCTGTACGTGCTTGAGCCCAGCTGTGCCATTCTGCCGACGTATATCTGCAGGAGGCGGTCCTTAAGTGGTTAATAGCACTTTTTTGTTCTGCATGGCGATATGAGATCAATGCCTTTTACCTACAGAGATTACTACTTTCTGGAAATGATCAGGTTCTACCTAAATATTGTGCATTGACTCAGGGCCGCCATCAGGGTCCCGCTTATCTCACAGCAGGAGAGAGAAGAGATGACACTTTTGTTACCACAATGCCCCCCCCCCCCACTTCTCTGCTCCAGGGGGGCCCTGCCTAAAGCTGTGTGAGGGGCCCCAAAATTTGTAATGGCTGCCCTGCATTGAGTACTTACAAAGTAAAGACTTTATTCCATTCAGGATTTAGATTTTTGTAAACCGTATGCGTTTGAAGCCGATCATTTCCCACTTCTAGGACGCAGAAAGGATCACTTTTACCTGAGGGGGGGGGGGGGAAAGAAAATCAATTACCATACAATTGTATCACATAACAATATGACGTATACAAATCGGGGAAGGCACAGATGTCAGAATTCAAGCTAAAGGAAGATTTACCAAAGAAATTTACTGTGCATTGATATATATATATATATAAAAAATTAAAAATAAAAGTGTAAGTAAATAAGAACAAGCTGCTCCTACTTAAAATTACTCCATTTTATTTTATGCAAAAAGAAACATACAGAATATATATATATTACAAAATATATGTTACAAAATATATATATGTTATAAAAACAAACAAAAAAAAATATGTTACAAAAATATATATATATATATATAATTTTTTTTTTGTTTGTTTTTGTAACCACTTCATCCCTGGAAGAATTGGCTGCCCAATGACCGGGCCATTTTTTGCGATACGCCACTGCGTCGATTTAACTGACAATTGCGCGGTCGTGCGACATGGCACCCAAACAAACAAAGATAACGTCCTTTTTTTCCCCCCACAAATAGAGCTTTCTTTTGGTGGTATTTGAGCACCTCTGCGGTTTTTATTTTTTGAGCTATAAACAAAAGTGCGACAATTTTTGCTATAATAAATATCCCCAAAAATATATCTAAATATACCTGAATACCGTTGGCCTCAGTGGAAGGAAGGGTGCCCCACCGTTGGCCTCAGTGGAAGGAAGGGTGCCCCATCCTTGGCCTCAGTGGAAGGAAGGGTGCCCCATCCTTGGCCTCAGTGGAATGAAGGGTGACCCACCGTTGGCCTCAGTGGAATGAAGGGTGCCCCATCCTTGGCATCAGTGGAATGAAGGGTGCCCCATCCTTGGCCTCAGTGGAATGAAGGGTGCCCCATCCTTGGCCTCAGTGGAATGAAGGGTGCCCCATCCTTGGCCTCAGTGGAATGAAGGGTGCCCCATCCTTGGCCTCAGTGGAATGAAGGGTGCCCCATCCTTGGCCTCAGTGGAATGAAGGGTGCCCCATCCTTGGCCTCAGTGGAATGAAGGGTGCCCCATCCTTGGCCTCAGTGAAAGGAAGGGTGCCCCATCCTTGGCCTCAGTGAAAGGAAGGGTGCCCCATCCTTGGCCTCAGTGGAAGGAAGGGTGCCCCATCCTTGGCCTCAGTGAAAGGAAGGGTGCCCCATCCTTGGCCTCAGTGGAATAAAGGGTGCCCCATTGCTGGCGTCAGTGGTAGCAATAGTGCCCCAAGGGCCGGATAAAAACAAGTATGGGCCGCAGTTTGGAGACTACTACTCTAGACAAAGCACATAAACTGTATGAAGTCTCCATTTACAAAATTGCGTGCAACATATTTCCACTGAGCTAGATGCGATGCCGGGAAGTATATGAAGACAACTAGCAACTTTCTACCCTAATTTATACAGGAGATCTACAACCCAACAGTTCACCTCTGATAAAATACAGTATTATAAAGGCACAGTAAAGTTAGGACCGAGTACAGAGAAGAATGTTATCATAAGGTCCCACCCAAAAGGAGGTAATTTCTCTGTTGCATGTCAGGAGCTAAAAAAGCATAAGACAGAAGATACAGAGGAGGGAAGTGAAGGGGAAGGCAAAAATATATGTTCAGAACCCCAACCTTATGCCTTACTTAGCTCTGCAGTTCTCTCTCAGCCCCCCACCCCCAACCGAGAGACCACACAACCCCCCCTCTGTTGCCATCTCTTTCTCCTCTGGCTCCAGGCCATCTGCCCTGCACCAGACTCCGACCATGCCTTAAAGTGGAGGTTCACCTAAAAACGTAATTTTTAACATTAGATTGATGCTCATTTTGTCAAGGGGAATCGGGTGTTTTTTTTAAAAACAAAGCTGTACTTACCGTTTTAGAGAGCGATCTTCTCCGCCGCTTCCGGGTTTGGGCTGCGGGACTGGGCGTTCCTATTTGATTGACAGGCTTCCGACGGTCGCATACATCGCGTCATGATTTTCCGAAAGTAGCCGAACGTCGCTGCGCAGGCGCCGTATAGAGCCGCACCAACGTTCGGCTTCTTTCGGCTACTCGTGACGCGATGTATGCGACCGTCGGAAGCCTGTCAATCAAATAGGAACGCCCAGTCCCGAAGACCATACCCAGAAGCGGCGGAGAAGATCTCTCTCTAAAACGGTAAGTACTGCTTCGATTTAAAAAAAAAAACACCCGATTCCCCTTGACAAAATGAGCCTCAATCTAATGTTAAAAATAGTTTTTCAAGTGAACTCCCGCTTTAAAAAGACAAATTAAAATGCCCTTCCCGAAGGGACGGGTAACATTTAAAAGGAAACTAAGCCCCGCCTACATTCTTCCACATTTCCCACTCATTGCCCAGAAACCAAACTTTATTATAAAGTCTTCCCTGCGATACACAAGGGCAGGGCTTTTTTGTTAAGAGAATAGGTACAGGAACTCCTCCCTTCCAAGTCACCCTTGACTCCACCCACTACCCACCTCCGAGCACCGTTCCTCGGTTCCACCCCTTACCCACCTCCCACTACCACCCCTTTTAGAGAATGCAGAAACAAGTATCATTTTGTGATTCTACGTATTTTGTATAGAATTTGTTAATGATAACAAGGAAGGCAGTTAAATAGATCTAGCAACAATGGACACCCCAGCAACAATTGACTCCCAACAGCCAACATGATTGACCCCCTGCAACATAAGACCCACCTCCAGCAACAATAGACCCCCCACCAGCAACAATAGACTCCCCTGCAAAAATATATCCCCTCCTCCAGCAACAATAGATTCCCCAGTAGCCAGCATCAATAGACCCTCCAGCAGCCAGCAACAAAGACCCCTCCCTCAACAGTACATCCCTCTTAGCAATGACTGACCCCCCCAGCAACAATAGATTCCCCACGGGCAACAGAAGAACTCCCCGGCAACAATAGACCCCCTTCCTTTGCAAAATAGATCCCCTCCAGCAACAATAGACCCCCCAGAAGCCAGCATCAATAGACTCTCCAGCACACCCCAGAACCTCTTTCCATTACATACATTCAGTTCGGAAGGTGCCGGAACTGCGTTCCCCCGCGTTCCTGCTGAAAAAAAGCCCTGCACAAGGGTAAGCAAATACAAAATTATATCCATACAATAGGGCTGTGGAGAACAACTAACTTGGATGATGAAAAAATAAAAATCTCATAATAACCCGTGGCCAACCTTGGCTCTCAGAAGTCAAACTCCAAGGCAATGAAGCAGTTAAACACTCTGGATCTGGGTACGATTTGTCCTTAAGTGCCATGTATTAGAGTTTTTATCCCCAGCGAAAGTTACACTGGTAATCCATAAACTTTACCAGCCATCACGAAAAAAAAGACTTTATCAGCAAAAAAACATTATCTTGACAGAATAACGGCCTTTTAGGTTTACGGCTCCAGTGCACAACGCCTACATTGATTTTTTATTTCTACATATGTTGCACCTAGTGGTTTCTTCTAAATTGCCGAAACTGTGGTTAATGATGAAAAGTTATGGAAACTGATAGTTTGCGCTCTCCCGATTACAGGTTAAAAATCTTTTTACTGACATTTGTTTTGAAGGCCGAGTTGGAAAATACCAAAATGCACTTTATTGATCCCATCAACAGACACTTAAGGGCAACGCTTGCAATTCTGCCATGATACACTTTATCGCAAAATGAGATTTTTTTTTTTTTAACCTCCTTGTAGCTTAAAAAAAAAAAAAGGTCTGTATTGAACTACAGCATTCCAGATATAAAACGTGTCAACAAATCTTTGTAAAAAAAACAACAACAATTAGATGGTCTCTCCTACCAGAGATATTGTAAACTGACTTTAAAAGCACAATACTAAAGAAATATTTTATTAAAGCTTTTCAAATGAACGTTATGTACAATATTTTTAGTGCAAAACCTCTGTTTAACCACTTAAGACCCGGACCTTTAGGCAGCTAAAGGACCCGGACAGTTTTTGCAATTCGGGAAACTGCATCGCTTTAACTGACAATTGCGCGGTCGTGGAGAGTGCAAAATCTGGTGCAGGTCTGCATAGAAACCAATCAGCTTCCAGGTTTTATTGTTGGAGCTTAATTGAATGAGCTGAAGTCAAGAAGCTGATTGGCTACCATGAACAGCTGCACCAGATTCTGAATGCATCAGTTTTAGTACATCTCTATCTAGTAAGTAGGCAGGAGCCTGTGCAACACCAAGTTGGGCAGTTTGTTTGTCACAAGGCTGAATGAGATAACGTGGTAACGTGGTTAACAGTCGTAGCTGGTGCTCCATCAGTCGGGGGGGGGGGTGGCCTGACGACAGACCCCCCCGTCGCTCCAGCTGGCCACCGCACATCATTGACAACACAGCCACCCTCCACGGTCGCTAGCTCACCCTCCAGGCCCGTCAGCCTTGCACTTAGCCTCCGTGTCCCGGCTGTCACTTCTCCTCCCGGCCAATCGGGTGTTTAGACTCCTGGCCAATGGAGTGTCAGGACCAGCTTCCTGATTGGCCGGGAGAAAAAGGAAGACATTAGCAAATATTAATTTGCCAATGTCATAACCAGGGTGGGCTCAGAGCGCACCCTTTTTTGAAGCCAATTAGAGCTCCAGGCTCTAATCATGTGCTTCTAACAAAAACAAAAAAATCCATATAAATCCATGCGCTCCTAATGAGCGGGCGCCATTGGTGGTGAATCTGTATGGAGACAAGCTGAAAAAGTATGCAGTCTGAATAGCCTGAATGCTGTAAAATTCCAATTTTGCCATGGTTACACTGAAAACCCCTGGAAAGGGTAATCTTGAGTGAGTTTTTGAGCTTTACATTTAAAAAAAAAAGTGGGAAAAAAGCCCTGAAATGTACTTCACGGGCTAGACTGAGATTCATGAAAGGCTCTGCACGAGCCGAGTCCTCACAATATATATACACTAGCAGTGACCCAAAGATGACAATGCACCTATAAATAAAAGTCAGCAACGGCAGCTCTAGTATTATTTTTCTGCTGTGTTCTTTTTAAAGTCAAATGGAAAATTGCTTGCAATGAAAATACCTCCATGCACGCTCACAGCGCATTTGTTTTATATTAGTGAACGCAGCCAGTTTTTAGTCAGGCAGCATCTAGTTGCCAGCCATATTCACAGCATGTGGCACAATCAAACCACTGAGGGATGGCACGGTGCCTGTATGAAGAGTTACCAATCAGCCTCTATTACTCTTTATAACAAATATCTGGGCATGAACACACATTCATTTCTCTTACCTCTTCAAGAAGATTTTCATGATTGGTTCTACAAACTATCGCCTAGTGAAATTCTCATTTTGTTCATACACCAGCGCAAGAAGTTAAATCTATTACTGTTGATGTATTTATACCTACAACATGGAATACCGCATCCCACAATGGTCTGCAGTAGCAGGGAAGGCGGGTCATGAGCTTTAAGTGCTGGTTTGGAGGCACAACTCATTATGGCAGCGATATGTCATACTATACTTTACGCCAGGGGTGCCCAACCTTTTGAAGAGCAAGGGCCACTTAAGCAACTTGGTAACCAGTCGAGGGCCACAATGAGCAGAGTGGGCGGATGACAGGTCACGGCTACACTATAGGTCCTCCGATCCGCCCAGATGGAAGGGGACGAATTCCCTTCTGTTGAGGTAGGTGGGCGTAAATGGACATCTGTCGCTCTATAGAGGTAAATTGAGGGTCCCATTTGGTCGGGCTGATCGTGTGAAAGGGACCCAAGACTGCTTTCACACTGATGTGCTTCGGTTTACCCACACCGCGGGCGCAGCATAGTGCACCTGCGTCTATCCTGTGGGTTAGCTGAACTTTGCCATAGACTCCACCTGTGGCAAAAGCCAGCGCTGTAAAGGAAGCATTGGCTTATGGGGCTCTGCTCCGCAGCTGTTTTTCTTCCTCTACCACCAGCTTCATTCACAACACTGATGCTGTGGTATGGCGGGCCGGCAACCTGCGATCTGGGCTTGCCAACCCACCATTCCAGAGCAGGAGGTCACGGGCCACATCAGAGGGCTCCAAGGTCACTGGTTGGCCACCCCTGCTTTACGCCATGAGACCTTAGGGGTTACAGTTAGGAGAATATGTGTCAACATAGGGAAAGTCAGTGGCAGTCGCTCCATTAGGGGCTCCACCCCGCTAATCTATGCGCCCGGCCCCTAATCTACATGCAGGGCATCGGACGCATGGATTTCATTGGGGTTGTTTTTTTTTTAAGCACATGATTATAGCCTGAGGCTCTAATTGGCTTCAAAAAGGCTGTGCTTGGGGAGCAGAGTACTGCACCCTGAGCCCACCCAGTTGTGTGACAATAGCAAATTAATATTCGCTATTGTCTTCCTGCTTCCCCTCATGACCAATCAGTAAGTGGGTCTTAAGACCCGATTGGCTAAGAGGAGAAGCGATCATATTGGCCGCCGAGTAGGAGGAGAAGCAGGCAAAAGCTGCCGAGGAGAAGGAGACGCAGAAGGAGACAAAGCAGCCTGCAACCTAGGTGCGGGGCTTGTGGGCGGACGAGTGAGCGAAGGGGGGATGGGGGGTTTGATCGACTGACTAAATGGGGGGGCGGGTGGTTTGTTTACCACACCCCCAAAAAAGCGGGGGGGGGGGGTCCTTTACAAAAAAAATAAAGAAAATAAAAAAAAAAATATATATATATATATATATATATATATATATATATATATATATATATATATATATATATATATATATATATATATATATATATATATATATATATATTTATTTATATTTGAAATTGTTTTTTAAAAAAATGGGGGGGTTGCCATCCGGGGCCCTGGGGACCTCCGGACCTCTAAAAAAAAAAATTGGCCCTTTAATAAAAATTAAATAAAAATATATTTAAATTTTTTTTTTTTTTATAAAAAATAAATAAAAAAAAGGGGAGTTGTCATCTGGGGCCCTGTGGGCCTCCGGGCCCCTTACAGGTGGCCCTGTGCACACCCTAATGCAATAGTCTGCGGAAACGTATGATTAATCTATAAATTAATGAAGACTATAAATATGACTGCTGAGAAGCTTAGGCTTAACTTAACTTCAACTTATTTAAACCATAACAAAACCTTGCCCCCCAAAAAATATGCATAGACCATTTAACGTTGGAAGTAGGGCAAGGCCACAGCTTTATTGAAACATTTCGATAGAACAACCTTCAAAATCCAATAAACATGCCAGTCACGGTTACACCGTGAGCATCTCTAAACAAACCGAGAGGTCTAAGAGGCCTGTCTCCACCATCAGTGTGGGACAGGCATTAAACTGACCCTGTAATTCAACTTGAGGGCTTAGCCCATGAAGTAATGCCAATTGCTGGCAAGGTAAAACTGCCAAGGAAGCTGTGACGAAAAACAACGGGGGGGTGGGTGATCAACTCTTGTAACTCTTCTGTAGTCCAAGGGAGGGGATGAGCACGACACTCCACACCAGGAGAAAGCCTTGCATTACTGTGTGGAGTTACAGACAGAAGAATAGGAAGTGAGGATTTCTCAGAAGAAATAAGGACATTTAAAAGCAAAATGGAAGGATGAGGTAAGTGAAGGAGGACTGCACTAAGGTAAAAGGAAGCTATTTAGGAAAAAAAATTGTACATTTACAACCCCTTTAACTTTTTTTACTAGCCGACCAGCCACTGTCATTATACGGCGGCAGGTCGGCTCTTCTGGGCGAGAGCCCGTAGCTATACGTCCGCTCCTCGAGCGGCCACTAGGGGCGGGGTTAAGTGGTTAAGGTAAGGTGATCAGATTTTTAAAATGAAATCCGGGGACGTATTTTTTCTTTACTAGTAATGGCAACAATCAGCGACTCTCTGCCCGTCGCCGCCCGCCTCACAGCCTCTCAAGTCTCACTCTTCGGGCCCCGGCTACTACTGGATGGGGAGCGGAAGAAGATCACTCCGCCAGGGAAGGCAGGGAGATAGGCAGGTGGCTGGCCGGGACTTGAGCCAAGGCAGAAGAACATGCGAGCGGAGCTGAATGGGCATGCGCCCGAAACTGAAGAAATATTCCCTCCGCTCCGACCAGCACATGATCATCAGAAAGGGGCACAGATAATGGAAAAAATACAACCTCCCCTATGCTAGTAGGCACGGCGGAGCGGGGTGTGTAATTCTATTTTTTTTTTTATTATTCTGCACTGACTTTCTTTGAAATTGCCTCTGCCCCCTATTAAATCCAATCTGGGGACAAAACCAGGGACAGACTTGGTCTGGGGACAGTGTCCTCAATCAGGGGACTGTCCCCTGAAACTGGGGATGTCTGGTCACCCTAATTTAAGGACCCCCTAGAAACCTCTGGAGGAACATAGGCAGGGCCGGCCCTATGATGGGACCGGGTGGTACCATGGGTACCAGGCAGCACTTTTAGGGGGGCAGCATTCTGCCGCCCGCCAGACAGCCCACTCCGCTGCCTGTGAGGACACTCACAGCCGGAGGGGAGCAGTCTGCGAGTGAGAAAGGCAGGCGCTGCTCTCTATGAGAAACCTGTTGTGCCGAGAATGGTTGCCCGTCGGAATCTGTTCCCCCTAGCTCTCGGCTCCGATTGGAACTCCGCCTCTCCAGCCCTCTGCATTGCCGCTCCCTCCTACTCTACCCACAAATTCTTATAATCCTAATACCGCCCGTCCCCGTGCGTGTTCCCGATTCAATGTTATTACTCATTATGGCAGATTGGATAGCAGCGTTTTATTGCATTTTTATTTTTTTTATTTTTTTTACTACTAATGGCGGCGATCAGCGATTTTTTTCGTGACTGCGACATTATGGCGGACACTTCGGACAATTTTGACACATTTTTGGGACCATTGTCATTTTCACAGCAAAAAATGCATTTAAATTGCATTGTTTATTGTGAAAATGACAGTTGCAGTTTGGGAGTTAAACACAGGGGGCGCTGTAACATTTAGTGTTCACTTAGTGTGTGTTTACAACTGTAGGGGGGTGTGGCTGTAGGACTGACGTCATCGATCGAGTCTCCCTAATAAAAGGGATCACTCGATCGATGCGCCGCCATAGTGAAGCACGGGGAAGCCGTGTTTACATACAGCTCTCCCCGTTCTTCAGCTCCGGGGAGCGATCGTGACGGAGCGGCTATAAACGAATAGCCGCGCCGTTGTCCCGGATTGCTCCCCGAGGCTTACCGAACGCCGCATGTAGCGGGGGGGTCCCGATCGGACCCCCGACCCACGTCAAGCAGAGCACGTACAGGTACGTACATGTGCCTGTCCGTGCCATTCTGCTGACGTATATCTAGATGAGGAGGTCGGCAAGTGGTTAATAGGCAACATACATACCTGACATCTTATATGGTTTTCTTTTTAATGTTGTTTTATGTAACTACTTTGTAATAAAATTATATATTTTTTGCTATTTCCGTCTGTGTTGCCTATAAAGTCCGACCATTGGTTGCTTTCCTTAAGCAATTTTGTCTTTATCACATGAATAGAGCCATGACAGGTCCTTTTTATACATGTATAGATCCACAACTTGATTTTTTTGGGGAGGGGGGGGCAGCATTTCATTCTTGGTCCCAGGCAGCACAATGTCTTGGGCCGGCACTGAACATAGGGTTCCATGGAACCCTGGACGAGAATGGCTCCTCTATATCTCGCCCATCTTCTTCAGACCGTTTCCCAAGAATCTTCAAATCTTCCTTCTTGTCTTCTTTAAATCTTTTCCTTGGCTTACTAATACCCATATTGCCTTAAAGCGGAGTTCCGGCCACAATTTCACTTTTTAAATATAAATACCCCTGTAATACACAAGCTTAATGTATTCTAGTTAAGTTAGTCTGTAAACTAAGGTCCGTTTTGTTAGGTTGTTACAGCATTTAGACACTTTATAAAATAGAAATTGACTGGGGCCATCTTAAGTGTGGGCATCATGAAGCCAGACTGTATGACTTCCTGGATTTCAGCCTTGCACATGCTCAGTGCTGCACAAGCAGTGTCAGATGAGGTTTCAGCACCTGTGCTGTCCAAGTCACATGATTCTTTGAGACTGGGGAGTGCACAGACTCCTGGAAAGTTACACCCACTACATTCCCAGGAGTCTGTGCGGTGTAGGTTAGGAAGCATTAAGCACCTAGGTGCAGGAAGTGGGAAGATTAACTATTCTGCCTAGCAACAACACTTTGAAGGCATCTAAAAAAAAAAAAAAAAAATTGTAAAGGACTAATGACATTTTTTTAAAACTACTGATGTAATGTTATATTTATGGGTGGAACTCCACTTTAATAAATGTTCTCAACACTCTGTTCCAGTTCCATTCTCTCTACAACCTCTATCCATCTCAATCTAGTAAGCTTTAAGTATGTCACAGTGTCTCGCTCTGCATATAAGTTTGCCATTCTCACCCACTGCTCCATAGATTTTTCTCAACACCTAATGTTGTTGTTCAAAAAGCATACAAGTCTTTTATTCATATTTTTACACAGAGATGTTCCCACCGGCATACCGACAAACTGCATACTCCTGAAAGAAAACTTCATGTAGAAAAAATAAATAAAAAAAAGAGCTCGGAAAGAGTTAATGACCAAAAAAAGATACTCAAAATGCAAAAGTAGATTATGGCAATAATAATAAAAAAAGGAACACACAATACAGGGGGAGAAAAAAGACCATTTCACCCTGCAATTTGTTTTTCTGAACACTGTTTTTGGTCAGTGAACAAACGCAATCTGTGCAAATGTGCACATGTATAAAAACCAGTCAATGAGGCAGAAAAGTCATTTCACATTGACAAAGCGATTATCCCCGGCATCAACATCTCTACGCACTGGTTCAGATCCAACCAGCTCATGTTTTAGTGGTGGAAGGATGAGCGTTCAATTTAAATTCAACAAATAAAAGAAGGATAAGCTTATAGCTTTTCGTGAACTGTTCCTATAAAAGAAATTCCAATTAATTCTGGATCTGTGCACCGTCATAGGTAGCAAAATGAGGCGTCAAATAAAATTAACCTCTGCAGTGCAATCAGACATTACCCAAGTTCTATAACAATTAGAGTACTCAGTCTTTCCATTAAGTCATTTCACGTGAAATTCATATTCTAGATCAAACGTGGACAGAGTTGTCCTGACATTGCGCTGGTTTTCCAGCCATGCTGAGACCTCGATGGGTAGGTGCTATCTGACGCCACCTTATACTACCAGTATGTGTAAAATATCCAATATAAAAATAATGGGTGGCTGCAATCAGCAAAATTGTGTTTCCACAATTCCTCCCAGTCACAATAAATAAATATTACTCTTCCTGAATCAGGTGCTCTGGTCTATTACCCATCACCTGATTGGCTGAAACAACAGTCGTCCACTCATAGGAGAGGACGGGAGGAGCGGACGGGAGACGACATCGAGGAGCATGGAGGACACCGCTCACTGCCCGCCACCGTCACCCACTACCCCACCGAGACAGGGTAAGTGACGCAGGTGGGGGGGGGGGGCACAGTGGCGGCGTTAGATGGGACACAGTGAGGCTGACGTTCGATGGGGCACAGTGAGGCTGACGTTCGATGGGGCACAGTGAGGCTGACGTTCGATGGGGCACAGTGAGGCTGACGTTCGATGGGGCACAGTGAGGCTGACGTTCGATGGGGCACAGTGAGGCTGACGTTCGATGGGGCACAGTGAGGCTGACGTTCGATGGGGCACAGTGAGGCTGCAATTCATGGGGCACAGTGAGGCTGCAATTCATGGGGCACAGTGAGGCTGCAATCCATGGGGCACAGTGAGGCTGCAATTCATGGGGCACAGTGAGGCTGCAATTCTTCTGGCACAGTAAGGCTGCAATTCAATTCATTGAGGCTGCAATTCATGGGGCACAGTGAGGCTGCAATTCATGGGGCACAGTGAGGCTGCAATTCATGGGGCACAGTGAGGCTGCAATTCATGGGGCACAGTGAGGCTGCAATTCATGGGGCACAGTGAGGCTGCAATTCATGGGGCACAGTGAGGCTGCAATTCATGGGGCACAGTGAGGCTGCAATTCATGGGGCACAGTGAGGCTGCAATTCATGGGGCACAGTGAGGCTGCAATTCATGGTTTTTTTTTTCTGAATTTTTCCGTTTGTTTGCGCCCGCCCCAAAAATTTTGAGCACCAGCCGCCACTGGTGTGCAGTAAGAGAATGATGGCACAAGACAGGTGCACATTCTACGATACACTAAATATAGTATATGCTCTGCAACAAGATAATATCTTTGACATGCACATCAACAAAAAAAAACATGTCACGTCGGACAATTCGCATTCCTTAACCACCATCAATATTATTAGATATGAACAAATCCTTTTTGAGTGAAACATGTTAGACTGAAGCTTGGTTTGGCGGACTCTGTGTTTTAAGACCTGGAATAATAAAGCTCTGTGAAGGCTGATGTCATTGGTGTGCAGAGGATTTCTTCATTCATTCCATGTGCTAAGCACTGACAAGCTTCAACCAGCACCTGAAACTACAGAGATGGGCACTTTGCAAGCTTTGATAGTCAGTTCTCTTTGGTCCTGTGTACCACCTATCTTAGTTCATCTGACTCTTTTAAACCTTTTGCAACACAACAGCTAAGAATAGGTAGGTAAACATTTGCCAATGCACTATAGAAGTATGAAATATTAATAAAACTGCACCCCCCCCCCCCCAAACAAAGTAAGAAGCTAAAAACAGTAAATTACAATCAACATCAAATGAGAACCAACAGGAAATTGTAGGTAAAAATAATTTTAGCAACCGATTCATGCACACACCTGAAAAGTCTGCAGCTAGAAGATCCTCTGCTTTAAGTACTTTGACTTGCAGGAAACCAATGTCTCTTAAGTTCTGGAGCGAGTTTTTCAAGCACTGAGGAAACAAGATAGAACAATGAAACAACAAAAATTTTACAAATGGCTTTACTTTTAAAAACTCTAAACCATGCAGAACGCTGTCATATTCTTCCTTTTTCCATTGATTTCTGGAAAAGGTAGAAATATAACTGAAAAAAGCACTGGATCTGTTGGACATTTTTGGTGGTTCCAAGCTAAATGGATTCTTTCAGGAGCCTCTCAGAGGCTTCTGCGAGAGCAGAGATACAGCCAGGCATAGTGCTGGATCGACAGAGTTGTCAGGTAAGTATTTACAGAGGGGGCGGCACAGCAAGTGGTAAAACATTTAACTTAATGCAGAGAACGCATTAAGATATAGATATAAAAAATATATATATATATATTTTTTTTTTAGCTTTAGAACCATTTGAGGTGCTTCATTTCATTTGTCTTCAGCAATTGGATAACTTGGCTAGTTGTCTGTTTGTCTTCTTGGTTAAAAAGGTCCAGAAAGGCCAAGAAAGATTTGTCCCCCTTGGATATTGACTTTAAAAAGGCACTTGAATTCATATAATAGTCAAAATTAAAGTAGAAAAATAATTTATTACATATAATTAAAACAGGTTACACGGAATGTACGAGACCACAAACAACTGGTGGTACATCGACTAACATGGTAATGGGGTGAAGGATATCTGTCTAGATCCTTACCATGTTACAGTCGATGTACCACCAGTTGTTTGTGGTCTCGTACATTCCGCGTAACTTGTTTTAATTATATGTAATAAATTATTTTTCTACTTTAATTATATGAATTTAAAGTGGTTGTAAACCCTTTACAACCCCTTTTACCTACAGGTAAGCCTAGATTAAGGCTTACCTGTAGGTGCTCGAAATATCTCCTAAACCTCTATGGTTTAGAAGATATTTACAATAATGATGGGCGCCGATGTCTGCGGCGCAACGGTGCAGGCGCACTTTAGAAGGGGCGATCGTGCCGTTCCTAAAGAAGGCTGTGCCGTGACTGGCGGCTCCCGCGTGCAGATGCCGGCCGCCCGAGCGGTGTATGAGGACAGCTGCGAGGGCTTCGATCTGAGGTATTACATAATGAGCTAGTATGCAATGCATACTAACTCATTATGCCTTTGTCTTGCAGGTGGCGTTTTTGTTTTTGGTGAAAAGTGGGTTTACAACCACTTTAAAGTCCATATCCAAGGGGAACAAATCTTTCTTTGTCTATAGCTTCAGATGTTGGCACCAATGAAGTAATCACAGATATCTTCTATTTTTAACCAAGAAGGACCCCTGAAAAATAATTATTCGGGTCATGGGGAACCCCTTTTAAAATTAATATATCCAGTATCATTGGAAAAATGTCTCTTATACTGGTTGTCACTGGGAAAAATGTCACCCTTAAAGTGGCAGTCAGTAGGTTACTGTTTCAGACAGATAAAAAGACAATTGGTGTCATGCCCTGGGCTCTGCCATGTAGCGTTGGCCCCAGAAATTCATGGACCATAGCTCATGGAAACCCTTGCATCTGGAGGTGCCCAGGGTTCTATTGAACCTTGGTTGAGAATGCATGGTCTATTTAATGTATTCCTTCTGTGTATGCTATATTGTAGAGCAGTGGTTCTCAACCTTCTAGGGCCGTGACCCCTTGATTACATTTCCCAAGTTGTGGGGACCCCTGGAAAAGAGTACCGCTCCAAGGTCTGCGCCTATCAGAGTGCGGCAGTCCAGGAACATTTCTTTTTTTGTGGGGACCCCTAACAGTAAAATAATTTTTGTAGCATGGGTTGTCAGCACCCAAAGCAAGACAAGTAATTCACGCCCCTAACCCACAGACATTTAGCGCTCCTTGAGTCCTTGTATTGGCAACTATAATCGCAGGCAGTGTAACTCACTGTCTGCGGCTTCACTGTCTCTCCGGCTCTGTGGTGTCTCGTAGCAGTGACACCTATCCCGAAATCAGGAGATGGGGTCTCCTCCAGCCGCTCCCACTTCACATTCCTCACCAGTCAGCTGACCTCTAGTCTTTGCCCCCCAGCCATGCCGTAAACTGAATGGGTGCCTGCGAAGAGGCTAAGTGGGCAGCTGTCGGCTCCAGGGATACCCTGCTGGGTGACTGTAAAAATGCTGGGAGAGTGATACGGGCTTCAGAAACAGCCCAGGATTCGGTGACCCCTGGTAAATCATCATTGGACCCCCAAGGGGGTCCCGACCCCCCATGTTGAAAACCACTGTTGTAGAGACATCTGGCCTATCTATTCCTTTTACTGAATATGTACAACATAGGTGCATCTCTTTGTCAGCACTAATGATGTTAATTTACCGTACGCCCATTTCAAAACTAATAAAAAAAAATCTTTTGTATTAAAATAATGGTAAAAATGTCAGTATTGTAAGTTGATGTCCTTTAAAACTTTGGAACATTTGGTCAACATATGGGTTTGATATTTATTAATGCACTGAAGTTGATTTACACCTGCACAAGATTGGGTATTCAAGGTAGATATAGCTTCACCTTATTTTGTAACAATTACATTGTAAAGTACTGAATAAAAAGGATTTGCATTCATCCTTGTGCAACCGTGAACTCAGAGATCCTACGATCATATGCAGACTGGCTTTATGCATTATAATAACGATCATCAGAATATTTTTAAGGCTATAAATATCAGAATTAGCAATACTCACGTATCTTTCCCTTATCTGCTCCTTCTCCCCTGGGTCCGCCAGCGGACAAACACAAAGGTCAGAAATGGAGACTCCCGAACAGGGTGTAAGAGCTATCATCAAGTGTATAGAGCCCTGGTTCTGCTCCAGAGGCACTTCCAGGCGATTGATTTGCTCAATGGGCAACGCAGCGATATCCACTTTGCACCTAAATTAGAAGATATTGTCAGATTTACCATACAGATCTTCAAACATGACAATGCATCACAATAGATCAAATTCCATAATGTTTCTAATGGAAGGCAGTAAATTACAGTCTACTTTGCTTAGTATACAATGATAAACTTCCTACAATTTGCAAGCCATGACTTAAAAAGACAGCCGGATGATCTATGGACCATCTAAAACTAGAGCAGGCTTTTACCAAGTGCCATTTTGTTCTTTTAGGCGCAGACATGAGAAAACTTTCCAGAAAATAGAATGAACCCTTTTGAATATATTTCAAAACTTTACTTTAAGTCATAAATCTCAGCAAATTTGTTTCAGGATGCCATAAAGGTAGCCCAAGTTATATTACAGAAGGGCAAAAAAACGAAGAATATAACATTTTCACAGTAACATGTAGGCATGTATGTTGATGTAGACCAGGGGGTCTCCAACCAGATGTGGCCCTATGCTAGCCTTTATCTGGGCATTGGGGCACTATTCCTCCCACTGACACCAACAATGGGGTACTATATCTTCCACCGATAATGGAATACTATTCCTCCTACTAATAGGGGTACTACTCCTCCTCCTATTGACCACCAACCCTGAGGTCACATTTACTTTCACTGATGCTTGGCCCCAGGGCTGGATTCCAGACAAGGCCAACAAGGCCAGGCCCCGGGGCGGCAGTGGGTGCAGGGGCGGCACTGTGGCTGAGAGGAGAGGACACTTTCACTTTCATTTCGGGAGCTCCCCCCTGTCATGTCACGGATGGTAGGAGGAGAGAAACCTGAGGGAAGAGGAGGTGAGCACCCCCCCGCTTCTCAATGCAATTTTCAGCAGCAGCAACCCCCCCCCCCCGCCTCTCAATGTGAGCACCCGCCCGCTTCTCGGTGTCCTGCCAAAAAAGTCCCCCGGCGGATAATGTCCCCCCTGTACTGCGGAGGCGGTATTGAGGGACCCGGCCTTGGGGTGGCAAAGGGAGTAAAATCTGGGCCTGCTTGGCCCCTGAAATGTTCTGTCTCTGCTGGCCCCCAATCCGGTCTGCCTAAAGGACAATAAACTGGCCCTTTGTTTGAAACGTTTATAGACCCCCTTATCTAGACAAAACAGCCAGTAATGAAAGTATAGGCTAAATGAAAATAAGTTTATGGTTTAAATGGGGAGCTAGTAAAATTGCTAAATATGACCAACTACTAATACGCAATGGTAAAGCCAATATGCATCTGACACCCACACAAATGGCCCATTTTTTTGCCCACTGTGACATTGGGGGATGTCTAGCTCAGTGATAGATGCGTTTTAAGTGAGTTCACAGCCAACAGGAACTAAGGTTTAAGGGCGTGGTATCCCACTTTTATTGAAAGTAACAAAAAAATAAAAGTTCATACATGCATTTGGTTTCCCACACGGGGCTATTCTCTCAAAAATAACAAATAAAAATGCCAACTTGGCTCTTAAGGCTCACTCAGCCTTGGGCGCAGTTCCTTGCTGCACAGGCCCACTCCTGGCCTCTAGGAAGGGGCTCTCCTGACACTCTAGGCTTCCACACTCCTCCAAGATTTACGGTCCCCTCTGGTCCCCAAGACTTTCTCTTCCAGTTGTCTCAGCTATAGTCTCCCCGATTCTGTCAGCTGGCCCAACTCTCTCAGTCCACCGACCTGGAACCTCTCCCACATGGAGTACCGTCTCAAGGATATTGCCTGAGTTCTTAAGCAGTAGCACACCTCTCTCCTGTCTGCAACAACTGCTCCACCACCAACTCCTATCCCACACACACTGAGCTATGCTCAGCTCTACCTTATAATGGATGTGTGCACCTGGACACACACAACCTGCAGAGCTTCTGGAAAACCCGGACACATGACTGAAGACTCCATCCCTCCCAAAGCTCTTTGAAGTCTTCAAGTTTTCAGCCCCAATCCAGACTTACAATATCCAGAGAAAACTTAAATCATAGTTTTCTCTGCTCACCAATTCTTTGCTTGAACTTCTCAAACTGCTTCTTTGAGAGACCAGTGTCCATTTTACACTCATTTTCAGTAAGACAGGGGCTCTCACTCTCACACCACACATCCACTGACTTGCTGACTAAGGCAGGCTATAGATTAGGGGTCTCCAAACATTCTAAACAAAGGGCCGGTTTTTATTGTCCTTCAGACTCTTGGAGGGCCGGACTTTGGCCGGCGGGAGTAGAAATTTTCCTGGCATCATTGTTAGTGAACATCTGGTATTAGGGGGAGGAATCGTGCCCCATTGCTGGTATCATAGGGAAAAATAGTGCCCCATTGCTGGTATCATAGGGAAGAATAGAGCCCGATGGCTGGTATCATAGGGAGGAATAGTGCCCCATTGCTGGTATCATAGGGAGGAATAGTGCCCCATTGCTGGTATCATAGGGAGGATTAGTGCCCCATTGCTGGTATCATAGAGGAGAATTAGTGCCCCACTGCTGGTATCATAGGGAGGAATAGTGCTCTATTAATGGTGTCAGTACGAGAAATGGTGCTCCACTGTCGGTGTCAGATGGCAGAACAGTGTCTCGTATCAGTGGGAGGGATAGTGCCCCGAGGGCCGGATAAAGGCAAGCAAAGGCCTGCATCCGGCCCTCGGGCCGCAGTTTGGAGACCATTGCTATAGATGATACAATTTGTTTTCCTTCTTTCTTTTTCCTGCAACCACGGGAAAGAAAATCGCTCGATTCCCCCATCAACAGTTGGTGTTGATGGGGTACCGCAGAGCTATTGTGTTCTCCCGGTGGGGGGGCGTGGTTATCTACTGCACATGCATGAGTCACAACAAGCAGGGAGACGACTGAGTAATAAGCAAGTCAAAACAAGTAGCTGTTGGAAAAGGTACTTGCTACACCCCCCCCCCCCCCCGGGCCATCTTTTCCAGTGGGCACGCTGGGAAGTTGCCCGGGGGCCCCACTTGCCTGGGGGGCCCCACCTGCCCAGCGACCCCAGTAAAAATTGTGGAGAGCGGCGGGTCAGAACTGCGCATGCACAGTTTGCGGAAATCGCAGAGCAGATCCGATCCTCCACCAGTGCTGCCTCTGTCTGTCCGCCGATGATGACGTCAGCCACACCGCCGCCCGCAGCCCGCCAGACTTAAAAAAAAGCAGGAGGAGCTGAGGGTGGATGGAAGGAGCAGAGTGGTGACTCGTGGAGTGGACAGAGCAGACAGCACAGCAGGCTTGAAGCAGAGTGCGGCGGAGTCGGACCCCTGTCGGCGGTGCCGGTTTTCGGGAGCCTAGAACATTTAAATACTGACATTTGCATTGTTTGGCACTGAAAACTGTAATTTTAGGTACTTTTGTGCAGTGCCAGTAAAAAATGTGGTTCTGCCAGTAAATGTCATGATTTTTGTCGGTAAAAAATTCTCGTGTGTGATTGTGTATTGCCGGGGGCCTACAATGCTCTTAAGATGCCACTGCCCCCCCCCTTCAAAAAAAAGATCAAATATGTAAAAAAAGGGGGGGTTAGGGTTATGCTCGGACTGAGATCTGAGTGAAGGTCCACAAGGAAAAACTTGCCCATGTTTGAGATGTCGCCAATAGCAACCTATCAAGCATCATCATTTAAATGTCAGCAAGGAACCAACCGGCCGATGTGGACAGCACCTCCAATATAGCAGCGGTTTGCATGAATGACCCCACCATGTCATTTTGACTCCCTTTTGCATAATGTAATGTCATTTTTCCACCTGATTAACAGCATTGCACAGAAAATATACATGGAAAAATCTAAACATGGAATGAATACAAAGCACACTTACAAGCCAAGCAGCTCCTCATGTTTGCGGCCATCTTGTCCCCATACTTCCATCTCCAATATCCCCATCCTGTCAGAGTAGTAGTGAAAATCAAAGCGTTCCCTCCATTGAGGATTTCCATTCTTACACTGTGTCTAGAAAACATGCATTGGTAACATTTATGAATGGTGGCTAATCACAATGACTCAACAGATCCATTATTATATGAGATATTACTGACTGAAATATACTTTTAAAGCAAGATTCCAGCCAAACTGCTTGAATTTTATGTATATGAATGGTTTACCTGTTCCAATATTAGTAATTATATTTATGCTTTACATAACCGTGCAAAAGTTCAAAACCAGATGGTGACATTTTTTTGTATATTCTTTTCTTATAAGACTCTCAGAAAATATGCTGAACATGAGACACAGCATGAAACAATGCACCTGTCAGGACCTGGTTTACCTGCTGGTGGCACTGTGGTTCCCTGGGCAGAGAGTTGTAGTTCCAGTGTCCACCAGCGATGTCTCCCAGCAGCCAAAAGATCCCAGCAATCGGTCTCTACCTGATGCTGGCTGCTGGTAGGGTATTTGCAGTGCCTTGAAAAGTATTCATAACCCTTAAAATGTTCCAAATGTTGTCATGTTACAACCACAAACTGTATTTTATTGGGATTTTATGTGATAGATCAACACAAAGTGGCACCTGATTGTGAAGTGTAAGGAAAATTATCAATTTTGTTTACAAATAAATATCTGAGAAGTGTGAAATGTATTTGTATGCAGCCCCCTTTACTCTGATACCCCCCAACTAAAATATAGTGTAACCAGTTGCCATTCAGAAGTCACATAATTAGTAAATAGAGCACCTGTGTGTAATTGAATCTCAGTATAAATACAGTTGTTCTGTGAAGCCCTCAGAGGTTTGTTAGAGAACCTTTAATAAACAAACAGCACCATGAAGGCCACGGAACACACCAGACAGGCAGGGCTGGACTGGTACAAAAATTTGGCCCAGGACTGGCCCACTTTGACAGAGTCTCTCCCATGGCGGCCGGACAACTCCTGCACGCCCCCGGCCACCCAAGCCCCCTCTCTCCCTTCACTAGCCATTCTACTTTATTAGAGTAGAACGGCTGGTACTGGTACTCTTATAGGCAGTACCAGTGGGGAAGCTAGACATTATTTCACCCGGGGCAAAGAATCAGTTTAGTGCCCACCCCCTTATGGGACAGGATTAGGCAGAAGTGAGAAACTCCCAGGCCATAGCTGTTGAGTCAGCTGTCTGTCCCATCCCCCATGCTCCTCTGGTCCTCCCCTTGCTTCTCTGTTCCCCCCCAGGTGAGTGCTGCGGGGAGGGAGAGGAGGTGAGAGCTGCGGGAAGGGAGAGACAGAGGAGCAGAGGGGGGAGGCGGTTCGTTGTCACTGAAGCCAGCCCACTGAGCCATCGGCCCACCGGGAAACTCCCCGTAGTCCCAATGGCCAGTCCATCCCTGCAGACATGGTCAACCACCTAAACTGACAGTCCAGGCAAGAAGAGCATTAATCAAAGAAGCAGCCAAGAGGCCCATGGTAACTCTGGAGGAGCTGCAGAGATCCACAGCTCAGGTGGGAGAATCTGTGTGGTGGAAAACAAACACTTTACATTACCCTGAACACACCATCCCCACTGTGAAACATGGTGGTGGCAGAATCATGTTCTAGGGATTCTTTTCTTTAGCAGAGGGAAGCTGGTCAGAGTTGATGGGAAGATGGATGGAGCCAAATACAGGGCAATCTTAGAAGAAAACTTTTTGTCTGGAAAAGACTTGAGACTGGGAGGAGGTTCACCTTCCAGCAGGACAACGACCCTAAACATACAACCAGAGCTACAATGGAATGGTTTAGATCAAAGCATATGTATGTGTTAAAATGGCTCAGTCAAAGTCCAGACCTAAATCCAATTGAGAATCTGTGGCAAGACTTAAATTGCTGCTCACAGACGCTCTCCATCCAATCTGACAGAGCTTGATCTATTTTGCAAAGAAGAATGGGCAGAAATGTCCCTCTCTAGATGTGCAAAGCTGGTGGAGACATCCCCAAAAAGACTTGCAGCTGTAATTGCAGTGAAAGGCGGTTCTACAAAGTATTGACTCAGGGGGGCTGAATACAAATACACCCCCCACTTTTCACATATTTATTTGTAATAAGATTTGAAAACATTTATCCTTTCACGTCACAATTGTGTGCCACTTTGTGTTGGTCCAGCACAAAAAAATCCCAATAAAATACATTTACGTTTTTGGTTGCAACATGACAAAATGTGGAACATTTCAAGCGGTATGAATACTTTTTCAAGTCACGTATTGCACTGTAGTTCCTCTTCTACTGTCCTTTGGTGCTTCAATGTTGTGCCTGCCAGCCAGATGCATGCTTGCGGTTTGATCCCGCACCTTGCCTAATCCTGCCCCTGATCTTTCTTTTGCCTTGTACCTACTCCTCCTTGTTCCTGATCCCAGTCCTTGTTTTTCTCCCTCCTCATTGCATCTCTGGCATTGCCCGGTTTTTCTGTGTTCCTCATTTTGTATATAATGAGCTAGATTCAGGCACAGCGGCGTACCATTTGGGCGGCGTAGCGCATCTCATATGCGCTACGCCAACGTAAATCAGGGAGCCCAGAACAGTATTCTGAAAGATCCCGTGCCGTACGTTGCACTGGCGTAGTGTAATTAGTTCGGCGTAAGCCCGCCTAATTCAAAATAGGCAGGTAGGGGGCGTGCTTCATTTAAATTACCCGTGACCCCATGTAAATGAATTGCCGTTCGTACGGCGCATGCGCGCGCATGCTCAGAATCACGTCGCATATACTCCCTAAGAAACGTCGGCGCAATGCATATATGTATATCTGTGTGTATGACTGTGTCCCAAGCGTGTCACGATCCTACGGGGTAAAATGACCGCAACAGCCAAGTAGACTGGCTGGAAAAAGCGCCCAGAGGCGATTCAGTTCGCATGAGTAGCGCTATACAAGTCATTCATTCAATGCTTTCGATGTGAACGTAACCTATGCACAGCCCCATTCACATACCGTAAACGACGTAAAATTCGACGGCTGTTCCGACGTCCATACCTTAACATTGGCTGCGCCTCATATAGCAGGGGTAACGTTACGCCGGACGTAAGCCTTACGTAAACGGCGTAGCGGGCGCAAGTACGTTCGTGAATCAGCGTATCTGGCTCATTTACATATTCTACGTGTAAATCTACGGAAGCGCCCTTATCAATAGATACACCAACGTAAAGCCTTGGTGAATCTAGCTCATTGTGTATAGTTAGCGGCTAGTTAGGCTGTTACTTACTTAGGTAGTTTGTTATGCATTTATGTCAGTTGCTTATGATTCACTTGTATTTTCATGTTTGCTCTGTATTTCGGTTGCTGGTATTTAAAAAATGGTCTGGTAGCCACGCAGATCTGGCCATCCCTGCTGCTGATTTCTGACAGCACGGTTGTGTCAAGATAGGATACAATTACGTATATACTGTATAGGGAGAGTTATGCACAGCAAGACACCATTAAAACTAAATCTGGCATCTGGTCATCCATCCCATAAGAGTTACCATATTGTCCCCATTGCTGTGTCTACAAGACAGACAGAAATAGAGTTCTGCCATGTATCTCAATGAAAGGGGGTGTTAACAGAGGGTATATGATGGGTGGAGGAGGCAAGTGTAAAAGATAGGGAATGAAGATTTATGTTGATGTGCAGGGTAGGGAAGAGAGTGTAGGGCACATGATCAGCCTGAAATGCGTTGATGTGAAAAAAAAAAAAAAAGAAAAAAAGGAGGATGAGGCTGAGGCAGGGCAGTGGGGTGGTTTGGGTTTGGTTGAGAGGTAGACAGGATAGCAGTTGGGAAGGCAGTAGCAGGAACGAAGGGAATATATTGGAGAGGAACAGAGCGAAGAAAAGTGGGCAGAGGGACCAAGGTACTGTATATATCACAGGAGGACCAGGGTGCATTGTCAGGAATCTCCAAATAGCAGGGCTTTGGCTTCATTCGAAAACATGGATCCAATAGAACCATGTTGTGCGGTGCGTGCCATGTTTATTTGGAGAAGGCAGAATGAGATCCTCCATATATTTTGAGGTTTTCCACCCTGTATAACCATATGGGTTCCGTGGGGTGGAATCTCTCCACTTGAGCGGCATACAGGATTTGGCTGCAATTACAGATGGCGGTGATGTCCTGTACATCTTGGTAACGTGTTTTCCCAAAAATAAGACCCACCCTCAAAATAAGACCCAACGTTATTTTCCAGGAGGGCCGCAATCAGGGCCGATCCGCCCTATAGGCTCACTGTGCAAGCCGCTTAGGGCCCCGCAAAGCTGCGGAGGGCCCCCCAAATTACTAGAGGCCCCGCCTGGTGAGAAGTCATTTTCGGCCCCTCACCCTGCTTCTCAACTCGCTGGCCGCTTGGGAGAAGAGGTAAGAAGTCAGCACCCCCTGCTTCTCACTTTAATCTTTAATGTGACATGTCACTGTCGGCAGCCCCCCCCCAACCCCCCTGCTTCTCAACTTTAATGTGACATGTCATTTCATTTTGCTTAGGGCGCCAGGGAGGTCAGGATCGGCACTGGCCGCAATATAAGCCCTACCCTGAAAATAAGCCCTAGTTTAAAATACTTGTAAAATCCTATAATCCACTCTATTACAGTAGTATATAATGTACAATGTGTGTGTTCCTGTAATATAATTGCAGGGAAGAGAGCTCCAGCGGGTCATAGAAGCGCAGAGCAGCACTATAACAAAGGTATTTGGCACAATAATTTTACAGAAACACACATACATTATACAATACTGTAATAGAGTGGATTATAGAATTTTACAAGCATTTTAACTCAGTTCACACTGGGGATTCCTGACAGGCAGGGAGGGAGAGGGGGAGAGAAGACATCAATTTACATGGTAAGACCTACCCCGAAAATAAGCCCTACTGTGTCTTTTGTTGCCAAAATTATTGTAAGACCTGGGCTTATTTTCAGGGGGAAACGGTATGTATCATTGAACAGCGGAGTAAGAAAAAGACTTGGTCAGCTAGAATAACAAATTGTGAATTTATGGGACATTGCCCTGACCCTACTCCACAAGGGTCTGAAATTTGGAGTCTTGAAACCAAGTATAGATTGAAGAATTTAATGTGGAGCATCTTTTGGCACTGCTCTGGATTAAAAGATACATTGAGATCTTTCTCCTATTGTTTAAAGCACAAGATGATCTGGCCTGAGGCAGGCAGGGAAAGATGTGAGTAGAGAAGGGCTAGGAAGGTCAGCACAGGCCGACACCACATTCTAGGAACTGTAAGCTCTTCAGCTAATATCACATAATAATCCCCAGACGGCTCATTGTGTTTTGAATGATCAGCACTGCATTGGTGAGGTCTACAGTCTATTTTTTTTTTCACCTCCTATAATTTACACATTGTGTCTGGAATATGAAAGCATTGTTCAATGAAATGGCATCTGAGTTGCTTATAGTGCCAAGGCTCCAAATCTCAATTTGATTTCTGATATGTATGAGATAGCAAGTAAAAGAGAACCTAACTTACTATTCTTATTTAACAGCACAATATAAAAGCAGATATATCTAGTAGTAGTAAGTCAAATTCAACTGGACTCGTTCTGTAATGTTGAAGGCGTTTTATAGTTTACAAATCCTATGCATCCTAAATTAAGGCTTACCTGTAGGTGTTAGCAATATCTCCTAAACCTGCACAGTTTAGGATATAATCGCCGAATGACAGGCACCGCTGTGAACGGTGCGCAGGCGCACTGAGAATAGCCGGTCTAAATTCGGCAATGTCGAATTTGACGGATGCACGGAGTGACGTCATCTCCGGCCAATCACAGCGCCGGAGCGGCGATACCCGGAAGTAACCTCCGGGAGTGATGGATGCGGTGGAGGGGGACACAAGGACGGCTTCTGGTGCTTCGTTCTAAGGTAAGTACATGCATAATGAGCTAGTATGCTAGTCATACTAGCTCATTATGGCTTTGTCCTGCAGTTTTTATTTTTTTGTCAGGGTTTACTAACGCTTTAAGGTGAAAAAACACCTTGCTGTGTCCAGCCCCCCCCCCCCCCCCCCCCCGGGCCCCTGTTTTACTTACCTGAGCCCCAAATTTCCGTGGGTGCAATCCCACGTCGTTCTCTCCACCTCTTCTCGGCTCTTCATTGGATAGATTGATAGCAGCGCAGCCATTGGCTCCCACTGCCGTCAATCAAATCCAATGACGCGGCTGCTGAGGGGCAGGGCCGAGTCATACACTCGGTGTCTATGGATCCAGAGTGTATGACACAGGGGCGCGTGTGCGTGCAAGGTACCCTGTTTCCCTGAAAATAAGCCCTACCCCTAAAATAAGACCTAGCATGAGTTTCTGGGATGACTGCAATATAAGCCCTACCCCGAAAATAAGCCCTAGTTAAAGTCTTTGTAAAATCATGTAATATGTTTTGTAAAAAGATTATATATAGTGTGTCTCTTGTGTAATTTTATTGTGGAAAATACCTTTTTTTCCACAATAAAATTACACAAGGAGACACATTACACTATATATAATCTTTTTACAAAAAAACAGATTACAGAATTTTACAAAGTATTTAACTAAGGTTTATTTTTGGGATTACAGAATTTCACAATGCTGACTCCTGAGCTGATGGGGAGAATTTTTTTTTGTACATACCGTAAATAAATAAGACATTCCCTGAAAAAAAGCCCTAGTGTGTTTTTTGTAGCCAAAATTAATATAAGACCCGGTCTTATTTTTGGGGATACACGGTATCCCCCTCTGGAGAGAGCTTCCCAGAGGGGGTTAACTATTGCGGGGAAGAGCCGCGAGAGCCACCATGGGACCCACAGAAGAGGATGTTCGGGGCCACTCTGTGAAAAATGAACTGCACAGTGGAGGCAAGTATGACATGTTTGTTATTTAAAAAAGACTGTATGGAAAAAATAGATATACGATGGGGCATTTCATCAATATCTTACAACAGCAATGCTAGTGAACCCATCTACAATACAGCTGGATAAAACTACTATAAATGTGGTGCTTTAGATCAGTGTTTCTCAACTCCAATTCTCAAGGAGCTCCAACAGGTCATGTTTTCAGAATTTCCCTCAAATGAAAAGGCTGTGGCAATTACTAAGTCAGTGAAACTGATCAAATCACCTGTGCAGAATAATGGAAATCCTGAAAACATGACCTGTTAGCGCACCTTGAGGACTGGAGTTGAGAAACACTGCTTTAGACAACCTATACAGATCTGTCTGACAAAAGTCATTGAAGTTGGTTCTGGAACACTTCATGTATCCATCACTATTGTATTGGATTACATTATGGAAGTATTAATGTTTTTGGGCTGACATCTAGTGGTAATTCAGTGTAACTACAACTTGTAATATAATGTCTGTAAATGGTACAATACAGATTCCCTGTATGTTGGGGCTAGTTGATTTAATCCTTAGATGGACCTCTCCCTTCTTCGTGTTTCATCAGTAAGTTACCAGGCTTTATAATAGGGATATGGTTTAGAAGATTGTCTCTTTACACTTCCATTTTCATTACATATGTTCATTCACACAGGTGGATGTCGTAGATTTTGATATTTCAAGGTGCATCTAGCAATTAGCAATGTGCTAATTGGTATTTTAACAGAGCAATGTGCATTGTATATAATAAATTATCAACAAACACACAGTACATTATGGAATATGAGCTATGAAATATACCTTGCTTCTGTACTTCTGATCTCCGAGCCTGAACCTTACAAAAGAATCACAGGCACTTCCATCCGGCAGATTAATCCCTTCCAGCAATGTAATGCTGACCGTTCCATTCCAGAGCTGGCTCTTTTTCAGTGACTCGGACAACTGCAGGCACTGCATAGAGGTTGCCTGGTGAGAAACAGTAATTATAATTAACTGGATGTACACCAAGTACACAGATGTATTCCTTAGAAAAGCATACAGCTTATGGGAAACTTTCATGGGTAGGAACCAGGGCTCAAGTCCTGCGGGAACGGAGTTCCTGCACTTTTTTCACAGCAGGAACTCAGTTCCCTTTGCAGGACTAGAGCATCCTCGAGCAGACGAGCCACCCGAGCCAATTCTTCACTAAGCGGCGATGCCCAGCTCAAGTCACTCTCAGGGGCAGGGGCAAGCGAACCTTAGTAATCCTTTATGCTACTGGCCGCTTCCTGTATATGGATTCATCGGGTAGTGTGCGGGTATTCCGTCACTTCTTCGATGCCGCAATGTCTCCTGGGAGCTTTTGTCATTGTTCCCAGGAGACACTGCGGAGGTCTGCCGCGAGTTATCGCGGGATTTAGAAAGAACTTGAGGTTTAGTAATTATGCATATGAGCGTATCATTTTTTTTTTTTTTTGGTGGGGGAGTGGATCTTGGGTGGGAGTTCCCACACTTTTTCCGCCAGGACTTGACCCCTGGTAGGAACCTACCTAAACACATTGAGAAAAGAGGGGCACTGTATCCGAGCACCATAAACTAAAAATGATATTTAATTCATTAAAATTATTCAAAGCAAACTCACCCATCCAGGTCTTCATGCTTTATTTTGTTGAAAAATCCTTTTGAAAAACACCCCCTAGCATTTCTAGCGGAGGCCATCTTGAGTAAGTGCGAAGAAGGGGGGGGGGGTTTTGGGACTTTGAATGAGATGCGTTTTAAGCAATAAGTATAAATAAGGTTGTTTACATAATAACCAGGCTCAAACTTACCACCCAAACAGCAAACCAAATTTAACTGTGTGCATTAAAAACAGAGGATTGGTTGCACGCATTTGCAAATACATGGTTAAGCTGCAGGCCTCGCCAAGGCTCTCTGTGTACTGCAGTCCTAACTAAACTTTTAACGTCTCCTCAATAGAGGCACATAAATGCTGATGAGTAGATAGTCACCTGCCCTCTATCTACTCATCAGCATTTATGTGCCTCTTTTGAGGAGACTTTAGTTAGGACTGCAGTACACAGAGAGCCTTAGCGAGGCCTGCAGCTTAACCATGTATTTGCAAATGCGTGCAACCAATCCTCTGTTTTTAATGCACACAGTTAGACAGTTGAATTTGGTTTGCTGTTTGGGTGGTAAGTTTGAGCCTGGTTATTATGTAAACAACTTTATTTATACTTACTTATTGCTTAAAAACGCATCTCATTCAAAGTCCCAAAACCCGCCCTTCTTCTACCAAACAGGGATGGAGGTGTATGTTTTTCATATGCCTCATTTAAAGTCCCAAACCTATTCTCTTTATCTTGAGTAAGTGCAGGTGATTCATGTAGCATTTACTTCCTGGAATCCACCTGCCACTAACTCAGGAATACAGGCAAGAGGGCGTGCTTAGCTGAGAAAGTTTCTCCCTTCCCCCCCATGAAGACAACTGTATTCATGGGAGGTATTACATAAGTATTACATAATTTTGGCTTAGGCCAGAAACTAGGTCGTAGATCCACAGAGCGAGTACACTGGTGTATCTACTGATACGCCGGCGTACTTTCAAATTTCCCGCGTCGTATCGTTGTTTTGAATCCTCAAAACAAGATACGACGGCTTCTGGGTTAGATCCGACAGGTGTACGTCTTCGTACGCCTTCGGATCGAAGATGCAATTCTTCGGCGTCCGCTGGGTGGCTCGGCTTTTTCCGGCGTATAGTTAAAGCTGCTATTTCGTCGCGTATAGTTAGACTTGCCATGTTAAGTATGGCTGTCGTTCCCGCGTTTAATTAAAACATTTTTTTTTGCACAAGTCGTCCGTGAATCGGAATATACGTAAGTCCTTGCGACGTCATTTAGCGCAATGCACGGCGGGAAATTTAGGGACGGCGCATGCGCAGTTCATTCGGCGCGGGGACACCCCCTAAACACGCCCCCTAATCGCCGATTTGAATTCCGCGCTGTTATGCCGTTTGAGATACACTACGCCGCCGTAACTTACGGCGCAAATTCTTTGGGGATTCGAACCGGCCTAATGTAAGTTACAGCAGCGTAGCGTATCTCACATACGCTGCGCCGATCTATTTGTATGTGAATCTACCCCAAACTGAATAATAAAAATAAAATAAAAGTTTAAAAAGTAAATATAATAGAATATACCATTACCCCCCTATCTAGCAGCATAAGGATTAGGAATAGTTCACACTGATTGTGAGAGTTTAGTTCTGCTTTAAGTCAGAAGAACTGCAACCAGCGCCATACAAGCCAATCAGTCAATGAACTGGAGTAGAGTGCTTGGAGACTTTATTCTGATAAGCACATTACAGCAGCAAGAAAACCTTGATGGTTGTTTGCGCCAAGTGCTTAGCCATGAGCTTTGTGAATATGCGCCATCATAGCACGAAAAGCATCAAGGCTTTCTTGCTGCTTGAAGGTTCTAATCGATCTTCCAATGCTCTAACCAATTTACGGATTCTGAGTGTCTGTATTGATAAAGATGGGTGATTGGAGAGCAGCGCCCAATGTCCGAAAGGAGAAAGGTCTCACTTGATGAGATTTATAGTTATTTATTGGGGGAAAAAAATCCAAGGCATTTCGGGGGAATTGTCCCCCCTTCTTCAGGGCTAGTATATAGAGATATATACATAGTAAAATCTATGACAATCAGGAGGGGGTATATTACATACGCCTACTCCTGATCTTTGCACTCTGTATCTTATGCTATGTGCTCTACTCCTGACCTCTGCATTCTATATGCTATATTCTACATTACATATTCCTGCTACACTATGTAGGGCCGAAACAACTAATCGATTAATCGACAACTAACCGATTACAGTTTTCATAATCGATTAATCGAGGGCTCGACAATTCCCGGGCGCCAGGTCGCCATGGCGACTAGAAATGGTGTCCTGGCGACTTGGCTTGGAAGGTGGGCTGGTGCTGGCGCCATCTGGTGGTGAGCCGTTGGTATTACAAGTTATTACCACCAGATGTGTGAGCTGGCGCCATCTGGTGGTGGCCGTTGGTATTACAAGTTAAGCATTACAAGTTAAACAGCAATTCTAATGTCATTTTTCACTATTTTTCACTGCCATCTTCTTCCCTCTAATTAGAACCCCCAAACATTATATATATTTTTTACCCTAACACCCTATAAAATAAAATGGCGATCGTTGCAATACTTTCTGTCACGCCATATTTGCGCAGCGGTCTTACAAGCAGACTTTTTTGGGAAAAAATTACACTTTTTTTAATTAAAAAATAAGACAACCGTAAAGTTATCCCCATTTTTTTTAATATTATGAAAGATAATGTTACGGCGAGTAAATTCATACCCAACATGTCACGCTTCAAAATTGCGTCCGCTCGTGGAATGCCGACAAACTTTTACCCTTTAAAATCTTCATAGGCGACGTTTAAAAAAATCTACAGGTTGCATGTTTTGAGTTACAGAGGAGGACTAGGGCTAGAATTATTGCTCTCACTCTACTAATCGCGGCGATACCTCACATGTGTGGTTTGAACACCGTTAACATATGCAGGCGCTGCTCACGTATGTGTTCGCTTCTGCGCGCAAGCTCGTCGGGACGGGGTGCGTTTTCTGGCTCCTAACTTTTTTAGCTGGCTCCTAGATTCCAAGCAAATTTGTCAAACCCTGGATTAATCGGCCAGTAACATAATGGGGTTAAAAAACAAAAATTATCCTTTTATTAGTACAAAAAAGCAAATCGCTACTGTAAATATTACTTTCACTGTCCCACAGTAAAAAAAATGAACCCCTTACAGCGATTATTTGCTCTTTTTCTACTTATTTTTGTTTTTTTAATCCCATTATGTTACTAAACATCTCAGGCCGGGGGTCACACCTCAGTTTTTTGGTGCTTTTTGCAGAAACACACTATAGTTCAGTTACATGTTTTCCTATGGGACACGTTGACATCCATGATTTTTTTTAAGCAGCTGCGTATTTTGAAAGGGCAAGGACTTTTTAACGCAAAACGGTGCCATTTTTTTTTTTTTTGGTTCAATATACTTCAATGGAGGAGCTGCAGAAAAGTATGTAATGTGTTTTTGCGGCAATTTGCGTTTTGTAATCTGCCCAACAACAAATTGGCCCCAAAAAAAAAAAAAGCAATTTTTTTTTTTTAAGGCTATTATCCGATTAATCGAAACAATAATCGGCCAACTAATCGATCATGAAAATAATCGTTAGTTGCAGCCCTAACACTATGCATACTGTGATTTATGTTATATAGCCCTGATTGCGGCACTCTATAAGCTGTGCTGTACATTACATATTCCTGACCACAGTGTTTAGTGTATTATCAGTTTTTGTCTGTTATGTAACCCCCAACTATTTGAAAGCAGAACTTCACTCTGAAGTGGAGTACTGCTGATTGCGCCCCCCACCCCAAGTCTGTAACCAAGTTGTAGGTAATTTTTGTTTTTGGGGCAGAAGCAGGTACCAATTTTCATGAGTACCCACTCCCACTTCTGCAGTCCTTCTCCAGCCCCATTCGCAGCCACCCACAGCCTCCTGGGAAACATTACATGCCCATATGCATATGCACAGTGGGAAGCCAGCTGCAATTCCCCAGGAAGTCACAACTTGGATCCCATGTTTGGGATCATTGTCATGCTGAAAGACCCAGCCACATTTCATCTTCAATGCCCTTGCTGATGGGAGAAGGTTTGCACTCAAAATCTCACAATTCATGGCCGCATTCATTCTTTCACGTACACGGCTTAGTCGTCCTGTTCCCTTTGCAGAGAAACAGCCCCAAAGCATGATGTTGCCTCCCCATGCTTCACAGTAGGTATGGTGTTCTTTGGTTGCAACTCTCTCGCATTCTCTCTCGTCCAAACATGACGAGTTGTGTTTCTACCAAACAGTTCTACTTTGGTTTCATCTGACCATGACATTCTCCCAATCCTCTTCTGGATCATCCAAATGCTCTCTAGCAAACCTTAGACGGGCCCACACAGGTAATGGCTTAAGCAGGGGGACACGTCTGGCACCGCAGGATCTGAGTCCCTGGCGGCGTAGTGTGTTACTGATGGTAGCCTTTGTTACGTTGGTCCCAGCCCTCTGCAGGTCATTCACTAGGCCCCCCCGTGTGGTTCTGGGATTTTTGCTTAGTGTTCTTGTGATCATTTTGCCCCCACGGGGTGAGATCTTGCGTGGAGCCCCAGATCGAGGGAGATTATCAGTGGTCTTGTATGTCTTCCATTTTCTAATTATTGCTCCCACAGTTGATTTCTTCACACCAAGCTGCTTGCCTATTGCAGATTCAGTCTTCCCAGCCTGGTGAAGATCTACAATTTTGTTTCTGGTGTCCTTCGACAGCTCTTTGGTCTTCACCATAGTGGAGTTTGGAGTGTAACTGAGGTTGTGGACAGGTGTCTTTTATACTGATGTAGCGCCTGTGTACTTATCAGTACAGGTGCTATCGGTAAATTTAGTGGGATGAGAGATTTACTTGCTCTCATCCATGTTGATATATTCAAATTTGGCTGTCGCCAACCCTGAACTGTTCTGTGGGTCATTCTGTGTTCGGAGATGCCGTTTCATCTCTGGATGACAGGTGGCGCCAGAGGGGTCCAGGCGGAGCCGCTTCTTCCCAGCAGCCAATTAGAGGAGTTTTCCCTCACAGAGCATGCTGGGAAGGGGTATTTCTGTGGCGGAGGCCATTACTCTGGGTTCTTCGCGGGTTCCTGGTTCCAGGTGCGGCACCCACCTTTAGGGTGTGCGCACATCACGGGCCCCGGCGATATGGCCTACCAGGCCCGGGCGCACGTGCTACGCGGAGTTCCTGACTCTGGGCTCTCATGGCCCGGAGCAACTGATGCTGCAAAGGGACCCCAGTGATTGACTGGGTTCCCCATCCCTCACCAAGAAGATCCCAAGCGAGTTGTGCTGTTCGATGGGGAGTCGGTCTGAGGTGAACCCGGAGGCAGGTGATCCAACAGGGCGCAGGCGAACCATTGGGGATCTGGGTGGCTGGACACCGACAGGTTGTATGCTGCAAACTGTCAGTCGGCGACTCAAGGACACAAGGTCTACCTGAGGGAGATTTAGACTAATCATTGACGGGGAGGATTCGCTCTACCAATCACGCTCTTGATACACCGGGCCTGTGGCAGAGGTCCTTTCCAATCCTAAAGCTCAATAGAGCTGGGTCTGTGGCAGAGACCTATTCCTCCCTTAAAAGCTATAAGCGACGCTCTGGCTGCCAGGCCTGTGAGAGGGGCCTGTCCAGGGGCACTTTACCCACTCCGGCTGGAGTGGCGACATGACAGGTGAAATTATTTGGAGGCAGGACTGCTTCTTCTATCCATGGCCAGAATCTGTGAAGTTTATTCTCTTTTCACCAATCTAACCTGTCTACCCCAAGTTGACTGTTGGTCGTGTTGGATCAGAAATAAAGCATTGAAAACGTCAACCAACAGTCTGGACATTCTGTTACTGCGCTCATCACTATCCTACCCCTGGACACATCACGGAGGTAACTTAAATACGCCGATCCCAAATCTAATCAGCGGCTCCTTCGGGGGTAGCGCTATACTGATAACAAGTTCAAACAGGTGCCATTAGCACAGGTAATGAGTGGAGGAGGAGGAGCCTCTTAAAGACGAAGATACAGGTCTGTGAGAGACAGAAATCTTGCTTGTTTGTAGAGGAGACCAAATAATTATTTCCACCATAATTTGCAAATACATTCTTTCCAAATCAGAAAATGTGATTGTCTGGATTTGTTTCCACATTTTGTCTCTCATAGTTGAGGAATACCTATGATGACAATTACAGGCCTCTCATCTTTTTAAGTGGGAGAACTTGCACAATTGGTGGCTGACTAAATACTTTTTGCCCCACTGTACATGTGTGGTGTATATGTGAGTAGGCTCAGACTATCAAGCCACACCCAACAGAGTCATTTAACCACGCCCACTTTTAGCGAGATGCGCTTTCCATGGTTCATTTTCTCCATGAGTTTTAAAGATGGGAGAAAAGCACCAGATTATCACCAGAGCAAAAAAAGAATGAGATACAAGATTCTGCTCTTCTAAAAAAGTAAAAGCATGTCACCTGCCTGACTCTGCAGTGCAGTGTGGCGCCATCAAATGGCTCAACAATACTGCATATTCATTTGCAGGTAAAACCTGCATGCCTACAGTTTAATTAGGTATTTACTGTAGCCAGTGCCAATCCTGACCTCCCTGGGGCCCCAAGCAAAATTACATGGCACATTAAAAATAAGAAGCGGGGGGCGCCGACGACAGTGACATGTCACATTAACCACTTGCTTACTGGGCACATAAACCCCCTTCGTTCCCAGGTGAAATTTCAGCTTCCGGCACTGCGTCGCTTTAACTGACATTTGCGATGTGGCTCCCAAACAAAATTGACGTCCTTTTTCCCCACAAATAGAGCTTTATTTTGGTGGTATTTGATCACCTCTGCGTTTTTTATTTGTTGTGTTATAAACAAAAAAAGAGCGACAATTTAAAAAAAATATATATTTTTTACTTGTTGCTATAATAAATATCCAATTTTTTTTTTTTTTTTTTAATTTTTTTTTTCTCAGTTAAGGCCGATACGTATTTTTCTACATATTTTTGTAAAAAAAAAAGCAATAAGCGACTGGTTTGCGCAAAAGTTATAGCGCAATAGGGGACAGAATTATGATTTTTTTTTTTTTTACTAGTAATGGCGGCGATCTGCGATTTTTATTGGGACTGCGATATTGCGGCAGACACATCGGACACTTTTGACACAAATTTGGGACCATTTACATTTATACAGCGATCAGTGCTATAAAAATGCACTAATTACTGTATACATGTGACTGGCAGTGAAGGGGTTAACACTAGGGGGTGAGGAAGGGGTTAAATGTGTATCCTGGGTGTGTTATAACTGTGTGGGGGGAGGGGACTGACTGGGGGAGGTGACCGATGCTGTGTCCCTATGTACAAGGGACACAGATCGGTCTCCTCTCCTCTGACAGTACGTGGAGCTCTGTGTTTATACACAGAGCTCCACGTCCCTGCTGTGTTCCCGACAATCGCGTGTACCCGGCGGACATCGCGGCCGCCAGGTACACGCATCGGCTCCCCAGCGATGCGCCGGGACAGTGTTTACCCGCTGCGCGCCACCCAGTGGTAATGGTAATGCTTTTAAAAAGACATCCAAAGACGTCCTCCCGGCACTTGAGAGCCGCGCTGTTGACGCCTTTTGTCAATAGCGTGGATCTGAAGTGGTTAAAGAAAGTTGAGAAGCGGGGGTAGGGGGTGTTCTGCTGTTGGAAATTACATCTTACATTAAATTGAGAAGCAGGGGGTGCGGACTTCTTACCTCTTCTCCCATGCAGCCAGCGAGTTGAGAAGCGGGGTGAGGGGGGCGAAAATTACTTCTCACCAGGCGGGACCTCTAGTAATTTGGGGGGCCCTTCACAGCTTTGCGGGGCCCTAAGCGGCTTGCATAGTGGGCCTATAGGGCGGATCGGCCCTGACTGTAGCTGTTTGCCTAAAGTTGCATTCCCAAAATGTTATTGTCAAACGGATCAAAAGAAAGCCCCGTTATTTTCCTGCATACATTACAATGGAATAGGAGCGAACCAAATCAGATAAATGCCAAAGTGTGGCCTCAAAACAACTGAATGCTTTTTTTTTTAAAATCAAGTCACCCTTACTTGCCACAAATGATCGAAAGAAGAATAAAAAGAAAAAAAGGACCAAAAGATTTAAGGATCAGTTCCAAGAAAATATCTGAAAGTCAGAAAGCATGCCATTTTTTGTGCGCACTCCCCGTTTTCTGTAAATTGTCTAATGTGATTGGGAGCGTTGTCCTGCACGGATCAAAGACGCATCCTACAGTCTGGCAGCTGCTGCAGTGAAATGGCAGCTTGACTATGAAATATGTCCTAAAATAATTCTGCGGCTTGGTATGTCCTAATTTCAGGCCGACTGTTTATCTTGGAAGCGCTTCTATCTAAGTTGTCCATAAAACAGCTCCACTTAGCTGTGCGAGCCTTGTGAAAATGGAATCCAATGCTGGCTATTAAAAGGGGACTGGAGATTACTTCCATATGGCGGAACAGCATGGGAGTGGAGGGCTCGGGTCTACAGCAGGCTGTACTTGGCTGAGCTCGGCATCTATCCACGGACACTCATTGCATTACAGCAGAACATCTGGATTACTGCTTGTAATGTCCCTGGGAAACATCCACTTCCCATCAAAGGCTTTATCTTTCTCTGTCGTACTTTGAACATTTCAGCATTTACCGCAGACATGTTTGAAGTGATGCTCTCCATGTTATTCCGCACAGCTCCCCCTTCTTCCTCATCTGCTGCTTACGTTCATTTGTCTCAAAAAAGACACCAATATCTGACCTATATTGCAGACATGATCCTACAACAGTTCCAGTATAACCCCTTCACTGCTTGCCGGCCATAGAGCTTTTATTACAATGTCAAACAGATTTCTCTGGGCAGACGGAGTGTGGTAGTATGCAACAGCCAACCAAAAGTTTTTACTGATGTCATTACAGCGAAAAAGTTTCTGATTGCACTTTTTATATGTTCTTTCCTCTTTCTATTCCTTTACAATGTTTTTAAATGCAAGTTATAACAAAATCATAAGGCTCCATGCACACTGAAGCTGATAAACTGCAGTTTATTGGCGTTTTGGCTTTACTTTTTAAATCCCATAAACTGAACTCTATGTTAGCCTATGTGCCCATGCACACCTGGGCGGTTTTTAGTGTTAATGAGCTTTGTAGTTTATTGGCTTTTTTCTGAACGCCCGAAATTTGCGTTCAAAACGCTAAAAAACGCAAAGCGCTGAAAAACGCAAAAAAACGCTGAAAAACACTGGCGCCAGCATTTTTTTTGCGTTTTTTTATCCATTGAAAAAAAAAAAGAAAAAAGCTACACTCAAAAACGCTGATTAAAGCCATTGCAAAAATGCTAAAAAAAACTTTGAAAGGCTCCCTGCAAAGCTACTGGTGTTTTTTTCAAGCTTTTATCAGCTTCAGTGTGCATGGAGCCTAAGACTTGACAATTTTAATTTCATACAAAAACAAAGAAAAAAAAGAATTTTGCAAAAAGAAACAATGATCAGAATCAGAAATTATTGTAAAATTGAAAAATGAAGGTTAAAGCCCTGGTTTCTCCCAGTTATGTTCAAAGAGTTCCAAAACGACACTATGTCCAAATTCCGTGATAACAGGACCTCATGGGTCAATGCAGAGGCCCAACTTTAACCTTCAGGACCCCGGATCAAGAAACCATGAAGGCCCTCCCCCCCCCCCCCGGCCTCTGACCAGGGTCCTTCCTACTGATCCTAGGGCCCTTTATTATGGTCCACCTTCCTGCCGTCTTGGGGTCCCCCCACGGTGGCGGAATGCCAGAGCCCAGTCGCAAGTGCAAACTTTGCTACCGTGGTAGTTCCGTCACTGTTGTCTGTTTTTAATTTTTGTTTTTAGGCTCAACAAAATAACTTTTTATATTGCCTTTCTTTCCTCTCCCCCTTGCTGGCTAAAAACAGGTGTAGTCACCAACCACTTGAATAATTAGTGGTATCAATTAAATATGTTAATTTTCGGTGAAACTAACCTGATAGGCCAATTATGTAGAGGTGGAGTTTTCATATGTGTATGTGAGTATATATATATTTTGCCATATCTGTTTCAAACTAGCTATGACTTAGGCTATTGCCTAAACACGTCAGCATTATTGTTTTATTGTCACCGATGTACCAATTAACGACACTTCAGGAATTACAGTTTTGCTGACTCTTCTTACTACTGTTTTAATTTTTGTTGTTGTATATTTTTAACATTTTATTTAAATTTTTCCCAATGTATTAATATTTTATTTTTTTTTACATATTTTTTAGGACCCCAATTGAGGGGCTTTGAGGGAAACGCAGCAGCACTGCAAGGAAGGTCCAGTAAAGCATACAGGCAGCAATAGGGAGGCAGCGGGAGTGGCATGTGGAGGAACCAATGCCCTCCATTTCCCTCCTGCAACCGCTGAAAGTCTGTGGGAGGGAGAGGAGGAAAAGCAGGCATTCAGCAGGTACATGGAGGGATCGGTTGCTATACATGCTATCCAGGCATATAGGGGGGATGCATGGGCCTCCTGAAGCATGGAGCCAGATTGCAATTGTGACCCCTGTACATACGCCCATGGATTGTTACCTATATGCTTCCTACCTTTCAGATGGACTACATAACACTCTAACCTCTAAGAAAAACAATTGGAAAAACTTTTTTTCCATTTGAAAAGCATAAAGGAGGGTTATATAACCCCTGTTGTTTTTTTTTGTTTTTTTTCTTTTGCCATCCGTGCCCTATGGAAGAGGTTAGCCTTTCTGTCCGTTGGATAAAACAAGCGAGAGAAAATCCCTGCAAAATAAGGAAATCCTTTGGAGACCACTAGGTCACAAGAACTAGTGTCCTCATTGGAAGTTTTCCCCTCTATTACTTTTCTTGGGGCAACCCAAAATGTGTGATTTTTTTTTTTTACTTTCAATGCTAAACAGGACAAATCTCCCTAATGGGGGCACAGACAGCAACAAAAACTGACAGGTGTTCTAATCACTCTCCACTCTTTCCAAAACGAACAACTTTTTTTTTTGCCTTTAGTTATACTTGAATAATGATTGTGCTGATCCCTTGTTATAGGAATGACCCTCCCACACCCCCCACCTTCTCCTTGGCTGGGAAAAAAATTTGTCAAAAAGGAGGAATGACCGTAACCAAAAATGATTATAAAATTATAAAATAGGAGGTTAAAGTGGATGTAAACCCCCAAAAAAATTGTTGTTTTTGATGTCACAATGTAGAGAATAAGATTTTCTATCATCTGTGCCCAGTCTTGCCACACAGAGTTAATCTAGCTCTGAGCAATCCTCTTTTAATGTTCAGTGAAAATTAACAGAATTCCAGATAAAAACTTATAAATTATAAAGTCTGTTTCTCTGTTCTTGCTTTGTGTTACAGGTTATTTACATATCCTGGTAATATACAATGAACTTTGGATCACCTCATATTATGATAAACATAACATATGATAAACATGTCCAAGCTCTAGATATGTAAATAACCTGTAAAACAAAGCAAGAACAGAGAAACGGACTTTATAATTTGGCAAGTTTTTATCTGAAAGTCTGTTAATTTTCACTGAACATTAAAAGAGGATTGCTCAGCGCTGGATTAACTCTGTGTGGCAAGACTGGGCACAGATGATAGGGAATCTTATACTCTACATTGTGACATCCACTTTAACATCCTGGTTTCTCAGGTTATCTTCTTTCAAAAGCTCACAGTGTTACAAAACTACATTACGTCCAAATGTTGTAAAATGGTGACCTTATGGATTAATACTTACATGTTTTCAACCTTTCACATGGGCTCCCTAACAATCTAACCTAATTAATCATATTGTGACCCCCTCACCTTCGTCTTGGTTGGAGAAAAAAAAAAAAAAAAAGAATACAAGAGACTTTTACAAAGAGGAGGAATGATCAGAACCCAAAATGTATATAAAAATGAAATAGGAGGTTAAGGCCTATGAGAAAAGTGAAAGAGAATACGACCCATATGGTCTATGAGACACTCAATGCATTATAAAAAAAGACACTGGCCCGGATTCAGATACATTGGAGTATTTTTAGGCGGGGCGTAAAGTATCTCAGATACGGCACTCCTAGCCCCCTTACATGCCAGATTTGGCATGTATTTTTTGGGGGGGGGGTGGAAGTGGGTGCTTCGTTTTGAGTGCGACTTTCTGTCCCACGTCCTCCTTCCACCTATGGGCTGCCTAGGTGACTCCTCCCTCCTCTTCTCCTAGGCGGCCCCTTCCTCTATGCAATCTTCTAGGACATGTGACAGGTCCCAGAAGATTGTCTGTCAACTGGGAGAGCGCAGCGTCACTCGCGCATGCCCGGCCGTGAAGCCCAAAGCTGTCACGGCCGGGTGGCCATAGTGGCTATGACAGCGCTTGCATAGAGAAGTGACGCTCCGGGTGGCCGCATCGCTGGACCGTGGGGCAGGTAAGTGTCTGTTTATTAAAAGTCAGCAGCTACACTTTTTGTAGCTGCTGACTTACAATAAACAAAAAGAAAAGCCTGGAACTCGGCTTTAATGCATAGAATGCATTAAAGCGGAGTTCCGGCCACAATTTCACTTTTTAAATATAAATACCCCTGTAATACACAAGCTTAATGTATTCTAGTAAAGTTAGTCTGTAAACTAAGGTCCGTTTTGTTAGGTTGTTACAGCATTTAGACACTTTATAAAATAGAAATTGACTGGGGCCATCTTAAGTGTGGGCATCATGAAGCCAGACTGTATGACTTTCTGGATTTCAGCCTTGCAGATCTCGCACATGCTCAGTGCTGCACAAGCAATGTAATAGTCTTCAGATCAGGCTTCAGCACCTGTACTGTCCAAGTCACATGATTCTTCGAGACAGGGGAGTGCACAGACTCCTGGAAAGTTACACCCACTACATTCCCAGGAGTCTGTGCGGTGAAGCTTAACCACCTAGGTGCATGAAGAGGGAAGATTAACTATTCTGCCTAGCAACAACACTTTGAAGGCATCTAAAAAAAAAAAAAAAAATGTCTTCAAGGACTAATGACATTTTTTTTAAAACTACTGATGTAATGTTATATTTATGGGTGGAACTCCACTTTAAGATAAAACATCTTCTGCCTTTACAACTCCTTGAAAACAGGTGGTGAGGAGGTGAAACACAAAAAAAAAAGGAATTACTTCTAAAGGGATGCCAACACTGTAACTTTCCTAGAACACTGAAAGTGCACCAGGTGAGTATAATGAACCAGACACTCCATTTAAGACTCAGTCTTGCAAGGGGATAGTAAAATTAGCAGTTTTTTTCTCCATAACAGAAAATGTATATGTATAGTGTTTGCAATGTACATACAGTGGATTGCCCAGAGGAGATTATTATTATTTTTCTCAACAGAAGTGGAGTGGAAATTTGTGCCTATAGACAGTAAGAAATATTTAGTACACATTTTATAGCACAATTTTCATCTGATCCCTAATAAAACAGGCCGGCTCCTCATGCCAGCTTTCAGCACGGTCAGTCTACTGCAGGTTCTTGGGTTTATTGGGCATAATTGTGCTTTACGTTGTTCTTAAATAACGTCTTTAAGGAATTACAGCGTAACGCAGTAGAGTTTGCACAACGCCGTTTCGGAACGCGTATTTAATGTTCCAGGTAAATATTCTTGTTGCAATGTTTAAGCGAATTATAATGACGGAAAGGTGCAATACCAGCAAGACCTGAAAGCCATTAGGCCTCTTTTTATAACACCGTTTTATGTCTTTGAAGTCCATTCCCCTAAGAGACGGTTTCTTTTTACCTCCTTCTGCTGCCATTGATGCATGAGAGGCCTGTACAGCATATAATTTCTCTTGCTGTATTTCCTCAGCCTCTCATCTCTCCCGTGAAACCAGTATTCCCCACGCTCACATTTTTTCCGCTCTTGCCTCGGCGCTGTTTTCCTAACTGCTCGCACTCCTCTACAGCCCAGGGTTTTCTAACTAAAGATGGTTATTGATGTGCTGCTGTTTTAGCACAGTAGCAGAATCAATAAACTAAAGCATACAACTGTTTGTCAGGTTTTTCTAAAGCATTATGGGAAATTCCTTACCGAGTTAAATTGCCATACATTCAAACGCTGTAAACCCCGCTCGGCAGGAAGACGCTGTGTAACGCACGCTAGCTCAGGTTAGGCTTTGCTACCCTCTGCTGGTCAGTTCATCGTAATGCATGAAATTGTGCGAAAGCAAAAAATATGGCCAAAAGGTGACTTAAAGGGGTTGTAAAGGTACAATTTTGTTTCCCAAATAGCTTCCTTTCCCTTAGTGCAGTCCTCCTTCACTTACCTCATCCTTCTATTTTGCTTTTAAATGTCCTTATTTCTTCTGAGAAATCCTCACTTCCTGTTCTTCTGTCTGTAACTCCACACAGTAATGCAAGGCTTTCTCCCTGGTGTGGAGTGTCGTGCTCGCCCCCTCCCTTTGACTACAGGAGAGTCAGGACACCCACTAACACTAATAGGTAGATTCAGGTACAATGGACTAAAGTTACGGCGGCGTAGCTTAGCGTGTTTAGGCTACGCTGCCGTAAGTTAGCTAGGCAAGTAATGATTCTCAATGTACTTGCCTGCTAATATACGGCGGCGTAGCCTAAGGCCCCATACACACAATAGAATCCATCCGCTGAAAAATCCCAGCGAATGGGTTTCAGCGGATAGATTCTATGGTGTGTACAATCCAGCGGATCTGTTTCCGCGGATTTTTCTCCCATGCGATGGATTTCCAGCAGATAAATATTTGAAGATATGTCTTCAAATCTATCCGCTGGAATCCATCCCAACGGATTGATCCGCTGGTCTGTATAGACTCACCGGATCAATCCGTCCAAAGGGATCCCCCGCATGCGTCGTAATGATTCGACGCATGCGTGGAATTCCTTATATGACTGCGTCGCGCACGTCGCCGCGTCATCATCGCGGCGACGGCGCGACACGTCATCGCCAGAGGATTTTGGCGCGGATTTCGATTCGATGGTGAGTACACTCCATTGCATCAAAATCCGCGCAAATCCTGGAGAGGATTTATCCGTGGAAACGGTCCGTATCCGCGGATAAATCCTCCCGTGTGTACGGGGCCTAAAGCGGGCGGGCGTAAGGGCGCAGAATTCAAATCTGTGTTAGGGAGGCGTGTCTAATGGTAATAAGGCTTGACCTCACGTTTTTTATGTCGTTTAGTTAATGCGCATGCGCCGGGCGCCTACATTACCCAGTGTGCATTGCGGATACGTACGCCGCACGGGCATATTGATTTTGACGTGGACGTAAACGACGTAAATCCCGATTCACGGACGACTTACGCAAACGTAAAAAAATCGAATTTCGAAGTGGGAACAGCGGCCATACTTGACATTACTATTCCAACTAGGGCCCAGCTCTAACTTTACGTGGTCTATCTCTTACGTAAACGGCGTAAAAGTACTGCGTCGGCCGGGCGTACGTTCGTGAATCGACGTATCTCCTCATTTACATATTCTATGCCGACCGCAATGGAAGCGCCACCTAGGACTTGAAACTTTTTTCAACCTCACCTACTATGTAACTATGCAGTGGCGGTGCATCCATAAGGGACGCATGGGCGCCGCCCCCTCTCTTCTGGCACCGTTCTATCACCATAGATAGATTCATGCAATGCGTTAATCTATAGTCGCCACTGACACCCCCTACTCAGGTGTCCGGCCCCTTTTTTGGGGCACCGGGGGTCTGAATTTCAGCGGTGGGGTGTTTTTTGGAAGCAACTGATTAGAGCCAACGGCTCTAATAGGTGCCCAAAAAGGAGAACAGCGGGAGCCATGCTGGGCATTTGCTGTTCACTCAGCTGTGAATTAGCAAAGCGAAGGAATTCTCTTTGCCAACACTGAACTGCCTCTCAGCCAATCATGTTCCCGGGGGGTCTTTTACCTGTTACCTAATTGGCTGAAACGTCAGGCGCTGTAATTGGATGCCGGAGAAAGGACAGAAAAATAAATGGACGACGTGCAGGACACGGCCGCTGGCCCGCTGCGAGACAGGTGCCGGGCAGCATGTGATGGAGCGCGGTAGCGGCATTTGATTGATCGCGGTAGCGGCAACTGATGGGCACACTGGCAACATCTGATGGGGCAAAGTAGCGGCAACTGATGGGGAAAGAAAAGAAAGAAAAAGAAAAGAAAGAAAGAAAAAGAAAAGAAAGAAAGAAAAAAGAAAAAAGAAAGGAAAGAAAGAAAGAAAAGAAAAGAAAAGAAAAGAAAAGAAAAGAAAGAAAGAAAGAAAGAAAGAAAGAAAGAAAGAAAGAAAGAAAGAAAGAAAGAAAGAAAGAAAGAAAGAAAGAAAGAAAAAGAAAGAAAAAGAAAGAAAAGAAAGAGAGAAGAGAAAAGAAGAGAAAGAAAGAAAAGAAAGAAAAGAAAGAAAAGAAAGGAAGAAAAAGAAAGAAAGAAAAAAAAGAAAGAAAAAAAAGAAAGAAGGAAGAAAAAGAAAGAAAGAAAAAAAAAGGAAGAAAAAGAAAGAAAGAAAAAAAAGAAGGAAGAAAAAGAAAAAAAGAAAAAAAAGGAAGACGAGTTACTATAGAGCAGTAGTCTCCAAACAGTTGCCCTTTGCTTACCTTTACCTGGCCCTTAGGGCACTATATCTCCCACTGATATGAGACACTATTCTGGCAACTGACATCAACTATGGGGCACTTTTTCTCCCACCGACACCAACAATGGGGCGCTATTCCTCCCAATGATACCAATGATGGGGCACTATTACGCCCCCTAATACCAATAATGGTGATGTTTACTCCTACTGATGCCAGAAAACGTTACACTCCCGCTTGAACTTTTGCATTACGTTTGTTACAACCCTCACACCATTATCACCAAGACTGAAACAGAAATGAAATTCCTTATTTTGGGCTGTCACCAGAACAGAGGTACAGGGAAAATCTTCTGGTGACAACCAGGGACTCCCGCTCTATGGAGGGATTTCCTTTTACTTCCTGTTTTGTTATGGGACAGGATGCAAAGCCTCCCCAATGGAACACAGATAGCAAAAAAAAAACCATCCTTTTCCAAAATGGAAAACAAAAAGTTTTGCCTTTAGTTCTACTTTAACCACTTAACGACCGCCGCATGTACATATACGTCCACCGAATGGCACATACAGGCAGATGGACGTACCCGTACGTCCCTGCCTAGACGTGGGTTGGGGATCCGATCGGGACCCCCCCCGGTACATGCGGCGGTCGGAAATCGTCTGGGAGCGATCCGGGATGAGGGGGGCGGCTATTCGTTTCTAGCCGCCCCCCCCTCGCGATCGCTCCCCGGAGCTGAAGAACGGGGAGAGCCGTATGTAAACCAGGCTTCCCTGTGCTTTACTGTGGCGGCTGCATCGATCAAGTGATCCCTTATATAGGGAGACTCGATCGATGACGTCAGACCTACAGCGCATGCGCAGGGGGGATCTACGGCGAAAGGACCAGCAGCCGCCGGACCTTGCCGAGTTTTAAATCTCGCGCGGGAGTGACGTCATCGCCGCTCCAGCCAATCACAGCGCTGGAGCGGCGATACCCGGAAGACACGCCGAGGCAAGATGAAATCTCGCTCGGCGTGAACCAGGTAAGTGACTACACACCTCGTTCCGAGGTAAGTATTTCATAATCAGCCAGTATGCGGTGCATATTAGCTCATTATGACTTTTCCCTTACAGGAGGATAAAAAAAAAAAAATGTTCATGCGGGTTTACAACCATGAATAAGCACCAAGTCAGTGCGAAACGTCAGTTATCCTCCTGTTTCTGTTGCTGTGATCTGGTATGTTTTTGCTGTTCGTTTAAATAAAGACAACCTGTTTGGTTTGGAGTGCGGCCATCCATCCTTCATTTTACGCCAATGCTTGCCTAGTGCACTGCCAGCACCCTTGGAATCCTACACCTGTGTATGACCCTATAGCAGACCCACCTTGAGCGGTGATTTTCCTTCTTCTATGACTTTTCCCTTACAGGAGGATAAAAAAAAAATGTTCATACGGGTTTACAACCGCTTTAAGTGGTTAATGTGAGCTAACATTAGAGGTATTTTTTTTTTTTTTTTTTACATTAGAGGTATAATCGTTCGAAAATTGTCTTTGCGCAAAACTCCCATAAGACTGTGCATTCCAACAATGGAGAACTTTGGAGAAAAATGATGATGACTGGTAGTTACCCAAGCTTCAAAAACCCTTCTGACTGCCCTCTGCATATCTGCAATACCCATTCACCTCTGTTCCGCTTCTGACTTACCCACAAGTGTCTAGCAGTGGTCAGGTAAAAAGGAAAGAAAAGTTACAAAGTGACGGTTTTCAGTATTGGCGCTGCCCGTGTCAATGCGGTTTTTGGTACTGACCCAAGTGCCATATGGTGAATATTTCCCCGACTCAACATTTCAGGCCTAGAAGCAGCAAAACAACCTTTATCCATTAGTTAAGAAGTCATCAAACTCCAGCATTGCTTGCATGTTATTAGTGGGATGCCGAGATGTTAGCCAGAGCCTTGGGAATGGATTGACCTGCCAGCACGATGCACTTTTATCTAGGTTATTAACAACTTTCTGTAGTCAAAAAAAAAGAAAAAAAAGAAGAAGGAAGACAAGCAATGGTATGGAAAGGCAGACCGTTCGCTAATTTGGACTCCAGAGAGCAGATTGCACAAACACTGTCTGATTTCCTAAACCCAGACAGACTATTACTCGAAGGGTCACACTTCTCTAGTGGGTTACTACTGAATACCATCCATGATCACCGCTACACTGAAACATTTCCGGTAATCTTAACTCTTCAATAACATTTCAGATTTTATTTATGTCACTTATTTAGGAATAAACTTGGGTAGATTCAGGTAGGGGCGCGCAAAACTAGGTCGGCGTAGCCTAGCGTGTTTACACTACGCCGCCTTAAGTAAGAGGCAAGTACATGATTCACAAAGTACTTGCCTCCTTACTTAGGGCGGCGTAGTGTAAATGCGGCGGGCGTAAGGGCGCCTAATTCAAATGGGTTGGGGGGGAAAGCCCTGTTTAATGGTAATGAGGCTCGACCTCACGGTTTTGACGTTTTTAGGTCACTGTGCATGCGCCGAGCGAATACATTTCCCAGTGTGCATTGTGGTTACGTACGCCGCACGGGCCTATTGATTTCGACGTGGATGTAAACGACGTAAATCCCGATTCGCGGACGACTTACGCAAACGACGTTAAAATTTCGAATCTCGCGGCGGGAACGGCGGCCATACTTTAACATTGTTATTCCACCTAATAGGTGGAATAACTTTAGGCCTCCTAAGGCCTTTACGGAAACGGCGTAAATCGACTGCGGCGGCCGGGCGTACGTTCGTGAATCGGCGTACAAACTCATTTACATAATCTACGCCGACCGCAATGGAAGCGCCACCTAGCGGCCATCCGAAAAATTGCAATCTAAGATAGGACGACGCAAGCCGTCGTATTTTAGATATGTTTAAGCGTATCTCTGTTTGAGCATACGCTTAAACATACGTCGGCGTAGATTCCGAGTTAGGCCGGCTTATCTACTGATAAGTCGGCCTAACTCTTACTGAATCTACCTAACTGAGCCTCTGCCACAGGCCTATTTCTTTTGAACATCTTTTATGCAAATTGCTTAATTATGATGCCATATTTTATAACATTCATCAATTAAAGTGGTTCGTAAACTCATACATATATCCAGTTAAGCGACAGGCCTCAGTGATACACAGACGAAACAAATCTTCGTACATAAGTTGCACCTGTATATCTGCAGCACTCTCTCCTTTACAGCCATTCAAAGCACATTATTTAGGCAGCATTTCTGAGCTCCAAAAGGCAGGAGGTGGAAATCCGATGTCACAAACTGCATAGCATAGAGCAGGGAGCGGAGTTAGAGGAAATGGACACACCCACCTCTACACCGTCTCATAGGAAAACATGCACAGCTGAGGCTGTCAATCAACTGCTGTGTCCTGGAGGGACGAGTGGGGCAATTTCTCAGGATTGTCTGGTATCGGCATAAAAGTGGCTCATGCAGATAGCAGAGGAATGAGAGAGGAGACTGAAATCACACTGGGTGCTTTAGTTAAAGGCAAGTACACACTATAGGGTAGACATGTGGATTCGTTTTCGTCCGAAGGCATTTTCGTCTGAATTTCAGGTATTTTCGTTATCGTTTTAACAAACGATAACGAAAGCACAGAAAACAAAAAAAACGAAAGATCCGACATAAACAAATGCTTTATTTTCGTTTTCGTTGCGGTCGAATGTGCCTAACCTTTACTCTATTAGTCCAATATTATTCTACATAGAGAGACATGAAGATTCGACATAGAGAGACATGAAGAGTCGACATAGAGAGACATGAAGAGTCGACATAGAGAGACATGAAGATTCGACATAGAGAGACATGAAGAGTCGACATAGAGAGACATGAAGAGTCGACATAGAGAGACATGAAGATTCGACATAGAGAGACATGAAGAGTCGACATAGAGAGACATGAAGAGTCGACATAGAGAGACATGAAGATGCGACAGAGAGACATGAAGAGTCAACATTTATTTTTATTTTTTTTAAGATTCTGTCGAATCTTCTTTTTTTTTTACATTTAGAACATTCGACAGACACCATAAGCCTTCAATGACAGATTCGACCTTAATTTGGATTTTCGGACGAATGCATTTTTTTAACGAAAAACAAAATAAATAAAAACTAATTTCGGGAGTAACTAAATAAATTTATTTTTCGGCCGAAAACGAAACAAAATATTTCAGTGTGCACATGTCTACTATAGGGCAGTGATGGCCAACTTGGCACCCCAGATGTTTTGGAACTACATTTTCCATTATGCTCAACTACACTGTGTGCATGAGAATCATATCCAGGTGATATTTACTGTAGCAATGGAGTGTAGTATATAACAGCGATTAGTCACTAAAAGTAGCACAATGTTCCAAATGTGGGTCATCAATCATTATTACATACAAGTGCATGTGTAGCAATTGCCTGTTATAACCCATGGGGCTATCACGGGCAATGATCAGTATGAAAAAAATTACAATAATTGCCTGTGTGTGCACAAATGTAACCGTCCTTTAACACAAAGTAACAGCTAACGCTAAAGAGGGTAAATAGCAAAGACAAATACGTAGAATTTTTTCAATTCATTGGGTAAATTTGCATACATTTATATGATGGCAATTTACTTGCTCGTTCACCTAAAGTATCCTTGTATGTACGTTTCTATTTTAGCAGCCATTTGATTTTTAAATAATGTAGACAATCATTTGTTTTACCATTATATACAGTATATAGACCGTTTTTGGTCTGCAGATCCAAGATGGATAACATGCTACCGACAATCTTAATGAGGGGCTTTAGCCAGATTCCCAAAAAAATAATAAACAGACACTCACCTGTCCATGGATCCAGTGCTTTCCTCACCTGGGCCAGTTCTTCACCGGTCTTCAGGTCCCTAGCGCCGGCACGTTAACTTCAGGAAGCCGGCTATGACTCCTTGTGGCTTCACAGCCGGTGTCCCACTGTGCATCCATGAGCCGTGCCCTTTGAATGGTCCCGCAGCCTCCTGGGACCTGTGATGTGTCCCAGAATGTGGCGGGGCTGGGCAAGGTGAACTTCCACTCGGATCACCTCCTAGGCGATCCAAGCAGAAGTGCAAGCAGCTACCAGCCTAACTAGGTACCCCCCACCCTCAAAAAAAATAATAATAATTTCAAATATAGTAGAGGAGGGGACGGAGGAGGATGAGCATACCTTCCTCTTTTGGTGAAGTTTCACTTTAACAGAGAATTAAGTCATTTAAAATGTATATTTTGTTCCATATTCAAAATGTGTATTGTCACAAAATTCTGTTCAGGAAGAGACATGATGTTGCTGGTTCTACCTCTTCATGTACGCTTACCAGGCACCTCTAGATTAGGGGTTGATATGCCTGCTGAAGCACCCATAGAGAAAGAGTAATTATCCTTGCCAAGAGGTAGATCTCCCTGCTGAGACTAACCTAGAAAAGGGGTAGATCTCCCCGCCAAGACACCTCTAAAGGGGTAGATCTCCCAGCTGAGACACCTCTAGAGAAGGGGTAGATCTCCCTGCTGAGACACCACTAGAGAAGGGGCAGATCTCCCTGCTGAGACACCACTAGAGAAGGGGTAGATCTCTATGCTGAGACACCACTAGAGAAGGGGTAGAGCTCCCTTGCTGAGACACCACTAGAGAAGGGGTAGATCTCCCTGCTGAGACACCTCTAGAGAAGGGGTAGATCTCCCTTGCTGAGACACCACTAGAGAAGGGGTAGATCTCCCTTGCAGAGACACCTCTAGAGAAGGGGTAGATCTCCCTTGCAGAGACACCTCTAGAGAAGGGGTAGATCTCCCTGCTGAGACACCACTAGAGAAGGGGTAGATCTCCCTGCTGAAACACCACTAGAGAAGGGGTAGATCACCCTGCTGAGACACCTCTAGGGCAGATCTCCCTACCGAAACACCTCTAGACACCTCTAATTTCACCAAATTTTGCTAAGCTCTGGGGAAAATTCCTTTGGTTTAACAGCAAGGAGATCTAGCATTTCTCTAGTGGCGTCTCTAGAGGAGAAATGGATCTCCCTGCTGAGACACCACTAGAGGAGGGGTGAATCTCCCTGCTGAGACACCACTAGAGGAGGGGTGAATCTCCCTGCTGAGACACCACTAGAGGAGGGGTGAATCTCCCTGCTGAGACACCACTAGAGGAGGGGTGGATCTCCCTGCTGAGACACCACTAGAGGAGGGGTGGATCTCCCTGCTGAGACACCACTAGAGGAGGGGTGGATCTCCCTGCTGAGACACCACTAGAGGAGGGGTGGATCTCCCTGCTGAGACACTTCTAGTGTAGGGATAGATAGCCATATGGAGACACCTCTAGAGGAGGGGTGGGATTTCCCTGCTTAGATGCCTCTAGAGACGGGGTGGATTTCCCATACCGCTAGTGTAGTAGTGGATAGCCATACAGAGACATCTCTAATGTAGGGGTGGATATTCCTACCAAAAAGCCTTTAGGGTAGGAGTAGATATTCTTGCTAAGATACCTCTAGAGCAGGGGTGTCAAACTCAATTTCATCGGGGACCGAATCAGCATTACGATTGTCCTCAAAAGGGGCGGTTGTAAGATTAGAGGTCCAACGCATCCCCTCCCCTTACATTAGATGTCAAGAGCCACCCTTTCCTTATGCTGCTGCTGGGAAGAAGCTGGATGCATTGCTTGAAAGCAGAAAGTAGGGGTCTGGAGGAGGACCAGAGGAGGGCTCAAGCTCTCCTGCAGCTGCAGGAGAGGTGCGAGGGCCACATGAAATGGCCTGGAGGGCCAGATTCGGCCTGCGGGCCTTGTGTTTGACACCTGTGCTCTAGAGGATGGATATCCCTGCTATGACATCTCTAGAGTAAGGACGGATATCCCTGCTGGAACACCTCTAGTGTAGGGATGGATATTTTTACCAAACCTTCTTGAGGGTAGGAGTGGATATTCCGGCCCAGACACCTCTGGAGTAGGGGTTAATATCCCTACCGACACACCTCTAGGATAGGGAAACCTATCCTGGATAATAAATATCTAGGGTAAGGGTGGATATTCATGCGGACATACAAGGGTAAGGATAGATATCGCAGCTGGGCATTGCTATCCACTGGCATTGTAAGCTGGAATCCCACTTGAACGTGGCACAGCCAAAATGATGAGTTTGTACTCTAAGCCACAAAAATATTGTACATTTTTGGCATACAAGTATTTTAGGTATACAAGAGCCCGCAAGAAAGTAAACAAATGTGCATTTGGCCCCACACCATCAAATGTCCCAGTTTTGATCAAATAGTAAATTTCCAATCTTAACAACCAATCACAACTCTGCCCAACAGAAATCGTTTCTGCCAGAAAGTGGTCTTTTCTCTGAATTTTTTATTTTTTTTTTACATCAGATTTTAATAACATGAGAAAGGTCTTATTAATTTATAGTTGATGCACAGCCCCTAACTAGAAATATCTTAAGGTCCACTGGTACAAAAATTCAATAGTAATTTATTAATAAAGCTTAAATATATAGATTAAAAAGAAAAAAAAATGTTTACTTAAAAGCAGTAGTACACCACGGCACTGAAAAAAAACCCCTGCAAGGCAATAACATAATGTGCTAGTATGCGTTGCATACGGTAGCACATTATGAAATATATACCTTAGAACGAAGACCTTCAGTAGTGCGCCGAAAACGCTGGCAGGGCTTCCATCTTCATCCAGTCTTCCTTCTGGGTTTGCAGGCTCCGGCAGCTTAAATGTCTAAGCCACGATGACATCACAGCCACGGCACAGGGCTCTGAAGGAACGGAATGGGTATATCGTTCTTTCAGGGCATATGCACCGGTGACAATGCTGACTGACAAAATAGCATTGAGGAGATATTCATTTTACTATAAGTTTACCTGTAGGTAAAAACCACAAAGCGGACTTGGCTACCACTTTAAAAACACCATTTTCCCTATTATACACCACCAATATGTGAAATTTACCTTGGAAACACCAAGTTTTCTTCGCGACGACCATCTCTGCTGCAAGAGAAGGAAACGTTGAAAGTTAAAAAAAGAAAAACCTCAGTGGACTGTAAAGATCCAGCCAACAAAAGTCAGAAAAAAAAATCATGATCTCCAACATACGTAACAAGAAATTGCAAGACAATATTTAACCTGCACAGCAAAAAAAAACAATTTGGTATGGACTTGATAAAATAACTACCGTATTTATCGGCGTATACCGCGCACTTTTTTGCCCTGAAAATCAGGGCAAAATCGTGGGTGCGCGGTATACGCCGATACCCGCGCCGAGTTTTGAATACTGCGCCGACATATACCGAGCGCAGTACACTCGGGTATAGTCGGGCAGTCTCGGCTCCTTCCACGCTCACGTCCTGGACGTCAGCGCGAGAGTTGCCGAGCATTGCCGACAATACACGTGTACTGCGCTCTGTATATGTCGGCGCAGTATTCAAACTCGCCGCGGGAAACGAGCGGGGAGGACGCGAGGACGCCGCAGAAGGACGCCGGACCCGACAGAGAGGACACCCGAAGCCGCAGAAGGACGCCGGACCCGACGAAGAGGACACCCGAAGCCGCAGAAGGACGCCGGACCCGATGAGGCCGTTGATGGTCGCCGCGCAAGACACCAAAACTGTAAGTACAAAAAAACGTTTTTTCCACAGGATTCG